>NC_050496.2:1067423-1291856 GCF_012460135.2 Molothrus ater
TTTACGAGAATAGACGCAAACCACGCGTCCAGCTCGCTGCCGGTGACGGGAAAACGCCCAGGCAGGGCCCCGAGGCCGGCCGAGCGGCGGACAGGAGCCGGGACAGCTCCGAGCCCCGGCGGGCAGGGCCCGGGGCAGCTCCGAGCCCCGAGCCCCGGCGCGGCCGGGCCGGCGCCGCTCCCGGCGGAGGGACCGGGAACCGGCCAGGGCGGCGGCCGAGCGGGGCCGCGCCGTGACTGACACCGCCCGCGGCCAATGGGAGGCGGCGCCGCCGCGCCCGCAGCCAATGGCGCGGCCCGAGGGCGGGCCCTGCCCCGTTGTCAATTTCCAGCCAATCGCGGCACGGAGCGGGGCCCGCAGCACCCCCGGCCCCCTCCCCGCCCGCCCCGCGCCCCCCGCCCGCCGCGCCGGGCCCCGCTCGCTGGGGCCGCCCGGGGAGCCCCGGGCCGGGCCCGGCCCCGCCGCTCACCGGAGCGCATCCCCTGTCACAGCCGCCGCCGCGCGCGCCCGCCGGGGCCGCCTCATCCGGGGACTGGGGGGCGAGGCCGGCGCGTGATGCAAGAGCCGGCGGGGGCGGGGGCGCTGTCGTCACATGAGGGGCGGGGCCGGGGTGGCGGGGGCGTGGCCTGGGCGGTGCCGCTCCCCGGTGCCGCTCCCCGGTGCCGGTTCCCGGTGCCGCTTCCGGTGTCGCTCCCCTGTGTCGCTCCCCGGTGCCGTTCCCCGGTGCCGGTTCCCGGTGCCGCTTCCAGTGTCGCTCCCCGGTGCCGCTCCCCGGTGCCGTTCCCCGGGGCCGCTCCCTGGTGCAACTCCCCGCACCGGTCCCCGGTGTCGCTCCCCGGTGCCCGCTCCCGGTGTGCCGGTGCCGCCGCTGGTTCTCGTCCCGTTCGCCCCCTGCCCCCGTCAAGCACGGCGAGGGGATCCGCCCCGCCCCGCTCGCCCCCGTCCCACCGGCAGTCCCCGGGGTGAGGCGGTCCCGCCCTCCTCCCTTTGCGGCCTTCGCGAGCTGCCCCCTGCCCGTCCTCCGCCGCTCTGCTCCGGTGACCCCGGCAGGGGCTCACCCAGACACGGGCATGGACATCGTCCCTGCCTCGGGCTCAGGACATCCATCCCTCGGGGTTCAGGACATCCATCCCTCGGGGTTCAGGACATCCATCCCTCGGGGCTCAGGACATCCATCCCTCAGTGTTCAGCACATCCATCCCTCAGTGTTCAGCACATCCATCCCTCGGGGCTCAGGACATCCATCCCTCACGATCCCAGGACATCCATCCCTCGGGGCTCAGGACATCCATCCCTCGGGGGTCAGCACATCCATCCCTCAGTGTTCAGCACATCCATCCCTCGGGGCTCAGGACATCCATCCCTCGGGGCTCAGGACATCCATCCCTCGGGGTTCAGGACATCCATCCCTCGGGGTTCAGGACATCCATCCCTCGGGGCTCAGGACATCCATCCCTCGGGGTTCAGGACATCCATCCCTCGGGGTTCAGGACATCCATCCCTCGGGGCTCAGGACATCCATCCCTCGGGGTTCAGGACATCCATCCCTCGGGGTTCAGGACATCCATCCCTCGGGGTTCAGGACATCCATCCCTCGGGGCTCAGGACATCCATCCCTGCCTCGGGCTCAGGACATCCATCCCTCGGGGTTCAGAACATCCATCCCTCGGGGTTCAGGACATCCATCCCTCGGGGCTCAGAACATCCATCCCTCGGGGCTCAGGACATCCATCCCTCAGTGTTCAGCACATCCATCCCTCGGGGCTCAGCACATCCATCCCTCGGGGCTCAGGACATCCATCCCTCGCGATCCCAGGACCTCCCTCCCTCCGGGGATCTCTGGGGCCGGCAGGGGCAGCTCCTCCTCCTTCCTCCCGCCCGCTGCCTCGCCCCCCGCACACGGAGTCTGTCCCCGGAGCAGGGAACTCTGAGGTTTTTGGAGCTCCCCAGGGACCCCCGCTGGCCCCGAGCTGAGCCCAGGAGAGCTGACAGCCACCACGGCCGTCCCTGTCCATCGTGCCTTCCTCCTTCCCGTTTTCTGGGCACAGCGTGTCCCTCCGGGGGCTGCCCCACCGCTGTCCCCGCAGTCCCCGGGCTGCTCGGGTTCCTCCGCAGGGCTCCCGGGCGGGCCGTGCCCCGCAGCTCCCCGGCACTGCCCCGATACTCCGGCCGGCTTCGTGTTTCATTTCCTGCCCTGTAATTAGCGTGCGGGCTGTCATTAGCGGCGGGCGGGGCAGCCGGGATGCCCCTGTGCTTCCCTCGGCAGAAGGACACCTGGGACAGGTGCACCGCACCTGGGACAGCCGCTGGGCACAATGCCACCACGGCCACCTCTGTCCCCAGAACCTCCTCCCACCCATCCGTGCATGGGGTTATCCGTGCTGCATTTCCCATGGATTGCTGCAGACAGCCCGAGGATGAAGGGCACACACCTGTCCCCAGCCGGGTGTCCAGCCAGCCTCGCTGTCCCCTGAGCCCTGCACGGGCCTTTCTGGGTCACCCGGTGTCACCTGGGTGCTGCACAAGGCCACAAATGCTGCTGAGCCACGTCAGAGCAGCGGGCAGGACGTGCAGCACTGCACGGCCCCGAGACACCTGAATCAGAGGCAGGGGAAGCCACAGCGTCCTGGGAGCAGTGACAAACCTCCCTTGGTGACAAACCGCCCTTGGAGCCACCTCATCCCTCCTGGGAGCACAGCCTTGTTCCCAGGCCACCTTCCCTGTGCTCTCTGCTCCCAGCACACCTTCCCTGTGCTCTCTGCTCCCAGCCTTGTTCCCAGGACACCTTCCCTGTGCTCTCTGCTCCCAGCCTTGTTCCCAGGACACCTTCCCTGTGCTCTCTGCTCCCAGATGATGCTGGTGCTGCCACAGCCTGGACCAACCCACCCAGCTGTCACCTTCTCCCTCCCTCTGACCGTGCCCTTGGCTCGCTGTCACCCTCTCTGGAGGGCAGGGAGGGACATCGAGGTGACTGTGCAGAATCTGGAGGCCCATCTGGGAGAATATCTCCTTTCCCAGGATCCTGAGCACTGCAGAAGCCAGCAGGAAATGTCCTGCATGGAGTGTCCCACATGGTCCTGGTGCAGCCTTTTCCTCACTCTTTAATGGCAGAGCAGCCCCTCCGAGGGGACAGAAGTGTCCCTGAGGGGGAATGAGCCAAGCTGAGGTTGCACTGGGGAGCTCTGGGGGTCAGAGGGCTCTGTCTGCACATCTGTCTGCACCCCTGGCTGTTTGTCCGTGGGAACAAGGGGTCAGTGCTGCCCCACACCAGGAGGTTTGGGGTGCCTCGCTCTGCTGGATAATGCCCCATGCTGGATCTGCAATCAGAACACAAATCCTGGCTTGGGAGGCAGCTGGAAATGAGCTCTGAGAACGAGGGGCTCTCCTTTCCAGAACAGCCAAGGCTGCGTCCATTCAACCCTAAATTAATTACCCAAGGAATTAACCTACCCCCGACCCACGGAGCAGCACAGCCCTGGTTTCTCTCTTCTCTTCTCTTCTCTTCTCTTCTCTTCTCTTCTCTTCTCTTCTCTTCTCTTCTCTTCTCTTCTCTTCTCTTCTCTTCTCTTCTCTTCTCTTCTCTTCTCTTCTCTTCTCTTCTCTTCTCTTCTCTTCTCTTCTCTTCTCTTCTCTTCTCTTCTCTTCTCTTCTCTTCTCTTCTCTTCTCTCCTCTGGGATCCTTTAACCCCACCCTGTGCTCCCGGTGCCTCCTGTCCCAGCAGCAGGCAGGGATGCCAGCAGTGCCACCAAAGCCACCTTTCCCAGCCGGTTGGTGACAAAGGCCGGGCGCTGGGGGCTGTTTTTCCCAGGGGTCCCCGCCTGGTTAAGCGCGGTTTCGAGGGGTGTTTGCGGCGGGGCGGCCCCGCTGTCCCGCATTGTGCGCGGGGCTGTTCCCACGCGGCAGCACAAAGGAGCAGTCACTCAGCATTAGCGACAGCACAAAGCGGCTCCTGCTGCCCCCCGAACCCTCCCGGAGCGGCCGGACAGACACACGGACAGCAGCAAAACGGGTGGGGAATGAGCGGGGGGTGAGTAAATCTGATACCCTCGCCACAGCCGGTGGTGATGGGGAGGGAACCTTTGGGGGAACACAGCACCTTTGGGGGGAACACAGCACCTTTGGTGGGCAGTAAGTGGTGAAGGAGCCCCTGGAGCTGCTCTCCCAGGCACGGGAGCGGGGGCTGAGTGGCTCTGCACGAGGGGGATGGATCAAATCCCCCCCATTTGGTGTCAGAATAAGGCTCGGGGTCATTCCCGGGGGTTTGGTGGCACCAGCAGGGAGGCAGGGCCAGGGCAGGGCTGTGCCACCACCCTGGTCCCTCTGCAGCCTCTGGAGGGGAGCAGAGACCAGAGCAGGGTTTGGGGTCACAGTGTTTGGGGTCACAGTGTTTGGGGTCACAGTGTTTGGGGTCACAGGGTTTGGGGTCACAGGGTTTGGGGTCACAGATTTGGGGTTACAGGTTTGGTGTCACAGGGTTGGGGTCACAGGGTTGGGGTCACAGGTTTGGTGTCACAGGGTTGGGGTCACAGGTTTGGTGTCACAGGTTTGGTGTCACAGGTTTGGGGTCACAGGTTTGGGGTCACAGGTTTGGGGTCAGAGGTTTGGGGTCACTCCCAGCTGTTCCTTGTGTGGGACAAGCGTTCACCCCATGGAATGGCAGGGGAAGAGCAGATCCCCTGATCCCGGGGGGAAGGGGCAGCTCCCCGGCTGGTGGGCATTGTCCCCCCGCACCCTGGCACCCCGGCCTGCCCTCGGTGCTGCCGGCGTGCGCTCCTGGTGCCAAAGCACAGCCGAGAGCACCATCTCCTGGGCACCGCAGAAACCAGCGAGGAGAGCCCGAACGAGGAGCTGCCCTTGTGCATTTTAGGCTGCCTTGGCTCAAGTGGTCTCCTCGTGATGGGGTCCATCCTGCCAGGTGCCTGAGGAGCAGAATGGACACCCCAGAAAGAAAGAAAACGATGATTTTCCCGCTCTAATTCAAGCAAAGCAAGCGTGGGGGGAGATGGATAAGCTTGTGGGGGCTGAGGGCAGGGTGAGGGATGGGCAGCGGGGTGAGAGCCCAGCCCCGGTGCAGGAGCCGCTGCAGGATGTGCAGCTCAGCCCGCGCTGCAGCCCCAGAGGCTCCCGGCACCCCTTCGGTGCCGGATTCCTTGGGCTGACCCCGCAGCATCACTCGGGGATGGCAGGACCGTGCCTCCTGTCCTTGTCCTTGTCCCTGTCCCTGTCCCCACAGCATCACACGGGGACGGCAGGACTGTGCCTCCTGTCCCTGTCCCTGTCCCTGTCCCTGTCCCTGTCCCTGTCCCTGACCCCGCAGCATCACACGGGGATGTCAGGACCGTGCCTCCTGTCCTTGTCCTTGTCCCTGTCCCTGTCCCTGTCCCTGTCCCTGACCCCGCAGCATCACACGGGGACGGCAGGACCGTGCCTCCTGTCCTGTCCCTGTCCCTGTCCCTGACCCCGCAGCATCACTCGGGGACGGCAGGACTGTGCCTCCTGTCCTGTCCCTGTCCCTGTCCCTGTCCCCGCAACATCACACGGGGACGGCAGGACCGTGCCTCCTGTCCTGTCCCTGTCCCTGTCCCTGACCCCGCAGGATCACACGGGGACGGCAGGACCGTGCCTCCTGTCCTGTCCCTGTCCCATCCCTGTCCCTGCCCCCGCGCCTGACGCCGGCTCCTCGCCCACTCCCGGGCCAAGCGGGCCAGCGGAGCCCTTTAAAGGCGAACGGGTTCCTCCGCATTCACTCCGCGGGAGCTGCCCCTGCTTGTCCCTCCCTGTCCCTGCTTGTCCCTCCCTGTCCCAGCTCGTCCCTGCCCTGTCCCCGCTCCAGCCTTTGCACAACGCGCCCTCCTCAGACGCAGCCGGCACCCGGTGTCCCAGGGGTGTCCCCAGGGTGTCCCGGAGCTGTCCCGGGCCAGCCCCGTGCCTGGGCACAGCCGTGCATGGAGGGGCCGCTGCCCTGGGACCCCACAGCAGGTAAGGGGGGGATTTAGGGGCACGGGGTGAGGGAGGGAGGGAGGGGAGCAGCCCCAGATCCCTCCTGAGCCAGGGCAGGAGCCTGGCTCTGTTCCGTGCCAGGAGCGGGGGGGGGGTCCTGCTGTCCCTGTGGCCGTGGGTGACAGCCCTGCAGGAGGAGGGCAGCCTGGCCAGGGCTGGCAGAACCCCAGACCGGCTGGGAGGGTGGCCATGGCACAGCCGGGTGTGAGAACAGGGGAGCGGGCTGGGCGGGGGCTGGAAATGCCACCAGGGCTGGAAACACCTGCAGCTTGAGGAAGGTCAGGCTCCTGAGCTGCTCTGAGGGCTGAGGGAGCTGTCCCCTCTCCCTTCTCCTCCGTGCCCTCTCCCTTCGTGCCCGGGGAGAGGCAGGGCAGGGCTTCAGCCCCATGGCAGCACCCCTCACTGCTCTGGGGCTGGGCTGGGCTGGGCTGGCTCTGCCTCCCTCCTCTCTGACTAACCCTGGCACAGGCTGGCTGCACCCAGCTCCAGCCTGAGCATGCCCATGGCCTGGACACCATGGCCTGGCCACCACCATGGCCTGGCCACAAGCACGGCCTGGCCACCACCATGGCCTGGCCACCACCATGGCCTGGTCACCACCATGGCCTGGCCACCATGGCCTGGCCACCATGGCCTGGCCACCACCATGGCCTGGCCACCAGCACAGTCTGGTCACCACCATGGCCTGGCCACCACCATGGCCTGGCCACCAGCACGGCCTGGTCACCAGCACAGCCTGGCCACCATGGCCTGGTCACCACCGTGGCCTGGCCACCAGCACAGCCTGGAGATGCCATGGCCTGGCCACCACCATGGCCTGGCCACCAGCACAGCCTGGTCACCATGGCCTGGCCACCATGGCCTGGCCACCATGGCCTGGCCACCACCATGGCCTGGCCACCATGGCCTGGCCACCATGGCCTGGTCACCACCATGGCCTGGCCACCAGCACAGCCTGGCCACCAGCACAGCCTGGCCACCATGGCCTGGCCACCAGCCTGGGCCATCCCCCAGCAGCCTGGAAGGAGCCTGGTGTGGGTGTCTGCTGCCTGCCCTGGCTGTGTCACCTCCCTGGCCATGTCACCTCCCTGCTCCACCAGTCTGGCTGCTCCAGGCTCCCCCAGGCCCCTTGGAGGTCTCTGGGATGGGAGCAGCTCCCTGTCCTTGGCAGGTTCCAGCCTGGGATGGGAATTCCCAGCTGCCAGCAGCTGAGCACAGAGACACAGGTGACAGAGTGTGAGCCTGGAATGGCACAGGGTGAGTCTGGAGTGGCACAGTCTGTGTCTGCAATGGCACAGTCTGTGTCTGCAATTTCTGCAGAGCAGGCAGGGCTCTGTGCAGGGGCTCAGCCCCTGCCCCTGGGCTTTGGCAGCCAGGGATTTTTGCCCTGCAGGGCTCTGGGGCTGGGATCCTCCCTCCATCCCTGCCCAGGGGCTGCACCGTGCTGAGAGTGGCCAGGCCATGGTGGGCACCCATCCCACCCTGAGAGTGGCCAGGCCATGGTGGGCACCCATCCCACCCCATGAGGAATTGCCAAGGACTGGGGACAGGACCCAGGGAATGGCTTCAGACTGACCCAGGGCAGGGCTGGATGGGATATTGGGAATTGGGAATTGTTCCCTGGCAGGGCTGAATGGGATATTGGGAATGAGGAATTGTTCCCTGGCAGGGCTGAATGGGATATTGGGAATGAGGAATTGTTCCCTGGCAGGGCTGAATGGGATATTGGGAATTGGGAATTGTGCCCTGGCAGGGCTGGATGGGATATTGGGAATGAGGAATTGTTCCCTGGCAGGGTGGGCAGTGCCTGGAGGGCAGGGAGGAGCAGAGCTGAAGACATGCTCAGTGCCGATCGCTGCCACCCGAGCCTGATTAACCCCTTGTGCCCCTCCTCGGCCAGCACAGCAGGGATGTCCGAGCCCCTCCCCAGCAATGAGGCTGCCCCGGCCGAGTGCCCCGTGTGCTACGAGCGGTTCCAGCCCCTGGAGGCCACGCACCGCCGGCTCAGCTGCGGCCACACCTTCTGCCACGACTGCCTGGTGAAGTGCCTGCTGTCGGCCAAGCTGGGCGGGCACGTCCAGAGCAGCATCGTGTGCCCCGTGTGCCGCTTCGTCACCTTCCTCAGCAGGAAGAAGGTTCTGTGGCTGCCCAGGGCCACCGACCCCCGCGTGCTGCAGGTGCCCCTGGCACAGCTGGCCAGGAGCGAGGCCACCAACACCCTGGAGGTGTCCCTGTCCCCATCCTCCCTCTCCCAGCTGTCCAAGAGTGAGGCCCCCAACACCCTGGAGGTGCCACTGTCCCAGCTGTCCAAGAACGAGCCTCCCAACACTCTGGAGGTGCCATTGTCCCCATCCTCCCTGTCCCAGCTGGCCAAGAGCGAGCCCAGCCACATGCTGGAGGTGTCCCTGTCCCCATCCTCCCTGTCCCAGCTGGCCAAGAACGAGTCCCCCAACACCCTGGAGGTGCCCCTGTCCCCATCCTCCCTGTCCCAGCTGGCCAGGAGCGAGCCCCCCAACACTCTGGTGGTCCCCAGCCACTTCGTGCTGCCGGAGCAGAGCCTGGGGCGGGTTGCCCCCGGAGCGGGGCTGGCACGGGAGGCTCACATCTTTGTCATCAGCGATCACGGCATGCCCCTGCTGGCCGCCCAGCGCTGCGCCTCGGGGCTGCCCGGCGGCTCCGGGGGGGACACGGCCAGCGCAGGCTCGGGCTCGGGCTCGGGCTCGGGCTCGTCCAGCCTGGCGCTGGGGCTGCAGTGCTGCCAGTCCCCCATGGCCCTGGCCGTGATGCTGGTGCTGACCGTGGCCATGCTGGCCGCCGTGCTGCCCTGGCTGCTGCTGGTCAGGAGGGACTTGTAGCACAGCTGGGACACCGGGGCAGTGTCGCTGGTGCGGGGACACAGCCGAGATGGAGCCGAGACACAGCCCCTCTCTGAAAGCTCCTGGAGAAAGGAACACCATGGAATGGAGCCCCTCTCTGAAAGCTCCTGGAGAAAGGAACACTGTGGGATGAAGCCCCTCTCTGAAAGCTCCTGGAGAAATCCCGGGATGGAGCTCCTCTCTGAAAGCTCCTGGAGAAATCCCGGGATGGAGCCCCTCTCTGAAAGCTCCTGGAGAAATCCCGGGATGGAGCCCCTCTCTGAAAGCTCCTGGAGAAAGGAGCACCGTGGGATGGAGAAACCAGAGCCTGCAGCCGCTGGGCATGAGGGCAGGGAAACCCGAGGATGGAGAGGGCAATGCTGGCCCTGCTGGGCTCCCCTTCCCCTCTCAGCCTCCCTGCAGGGCCATGGGCTGGGAGGGGGGCCCAGCTGGCCCCACAGGCAGTGCCAGCCGTGCCCTCTCTCTCTGAGCTCCCCAGGGTGTGCCCATACTCCCATTGGCACAGCTCCCTTCCTGCCAGGGGCACCAGGGACAGGGGCTGGGGGCAAGCCCAAGTTCTGGCCATCACAAGGGGGCAGATTTGGGGTCTCACCCTGCTCTCCTTGCTAGAGCCCCGTGGCACAGTGACATTTCCTTGTCCCTGTACCCCACTCCTGAGGTCTGACAGCCAGGGGCTCATTTTCACCCGTGCCAGACAGGCTGGGCACTGCTCAGCCCCAAAATCCTCCTGGCTTTGCTCTCTTTGGGACTGGTGCCACCTGAGGGGACCCCAGTGCCAGCCCCCAGCCCAGGGAGGGCAGCAGGGGGGCACAGCTGCGTTTGGGAAGCTCTGAGGCTGCTCTCAGGGGAGGGAGAAGGGCATTGCTGGACACCCCTGCTGGGGCTGGGGCCACTCATGGCACTTGTCCCCAGCCCAGTCTGCGCCTTCGTCACCTTTGTCCTCCTGACCCAGTCCCTGGCCCCGTGGGTGCTGCTCTCACTCTGTCACCCGGGAATGTGGGTGACTTCATGGGCACCCCAGCGTGTGCAGGATTCCCTCACTGTCACCTCAATGTGAGCGGGATGTCCCTCACTATGCCCCCAAAGTGAGCAGACTGTCCCTCACTGTCACCCCAATGTGAGCAGGACATCCCAAAGTGAGCAGGACATCCCCTACTGTCCCCCCAGTGTGAGCAGGACATCCCTCACTGTCCCCCCAATGTGAGCAGGACATCCCTCACTGTCCCCCCAATGTGAGCAGGATTCCCTCACTGTCCTCCCAATGTGAGCAGGATTCCCTCACTGTCACCTCAATGTGAGCGGGATGTCCCTCACTATCCCCCCAAAGTGAGCAGACTGTCCCTCACTGTCCCCCCAATGTGAGCAGGATGTCCCTCACTGTCACCCCAAAGTGAGCAGACTGTCCCTCACTGTCCCCGCAATGGGAGCATGATTCCCTCACTGTCACTCCAAAGTGAGCAGACTGTCCCTCACTGTCACCTCAATGCAAGCAGGACATCCCAAAGTGAGCAGGACATCCCCTACTGTCCCCCCAGTGTGAGCAGGACATCCCCTACTGTCCCCCCAGTGTGAGCAGGACATCCCTCACTGTCCCCCCAACATGAGCAGGACATCCCTCACTGTCCCCCCAACGTGAGCAGGACGTCCCTGCCTGTCCCCCATGGGAGGTGGCAGCAGGGCACAGGGCTGGCCCAGGGTTCCCATGCTCCTGAGGGAGTGACAACCACAGCCAGCAGTGCCAGCAGTGCCAGCAGTGCCAGCAGGATGTTTTTGGGACCAGACAGGGCTTTCAGGGTAACAAATCAGGACAAGGAGGGGCTGGGGTGGGAGAGCACTGTGGGGCAGGGGAGCCGATGGTGTCCCCTGCCAGCCCTGGGGTCACAGCTGGGGACGCTGCCCTGCTGGCCCCCTGCTCCCCGGGAGGTTCCTGCACTGCCCCAGCCCTGTCCCAGTGTCCCCACCCAAACCTGGGGTGCCCTGGCCCCGGCCCCGTGGGAGCAGTGCCTGAGACACCGCGCTGGAATGGAAATGATGGAAATGCTGTTTCATAAGAAATGGTGACCTGTCCTGACGTGTGCCTGCCTCATTATTTAACACAAACCCTGTCATTAATTGTGCCTGGGCAATCAGTGCAGGTGCCAGGGCAGCAGCCCCCGTGTGGGAGGTGGCACAGGGTGGCACAGGGCACTCCCTGCAGGCACAGAGCCCTGGAGATGTTTGGGAGGGCAGCGGGGATGGGGAGAGCTGCAGTGGGGCACTGGGAGGGGCTGGGGGTGTCTGGTGCTGTGCCAGGCACGGGCACGGGCACAGGGGACACCCAGGGAGGACAGGAGGGTGTTTGCCACAGGGTGGCACTGCTTGGCCAAGGATGGCGGGCAGGGACAGGAGCTGGGGACATCCCGGGAAATGCTGGGCCAGACATGCAGGGATGGCACCTCCTGTGCCCCTGGCAGCTCCTGAGCTGACAGTGCTGCCTGGTGCCCAGGGCCACTGTCCCTGTGTCCTCGATGTCCCTGTGTCCTCGATGTCCCTGTGTCCTTGCTGTCCCCATGTCCTCACTGTCCTCACGTCCTTGCTGTCCCCACATCCTTGCTGTCTCCATGTCCTTGTTGTTCCCATCTCCTCATTGTCCCCACGTCCTTGCTGTCCCCATGTCCTTGCTGTCCCCACGTCCTCACTCTCCTCACATCCTCACTGTCCCCACATCCTCACTGTCCCCACGTCCTCGCTGTCCCCATGTCCTCACTGTCCCCATGTCCTCACTGTCCCCATCTCCTCACTGTCCCCACATCCTCGCTGTCCCCATCTCCTCACTGTCCCCACGTCCTCACTATCCCCATGTCCTCACTGTCCCCATGTCCTCACTGTCCCCACGTCCTCGCTGTCCCCACATCCTCACTGTCCCCACATCCTCGCTGTCCCCATATCCTCCCTGTCCCCGTGTCCTCACTGTGCCCACATCCTCGCTGTCCCCATATCCTCGCTGTCCCCAGCCCAGGCCTTGTGTCCCAGTGTTCCCCAGGGATGTCCCTGCTGTTTGGAGTCCTCCTGGATGTGGGGAGCTGCTCCAGATCTCCTGTGCAGCTGCAAAGGCTGCCCTGCTGCCGTGCTGCTGGAGCAGAGCCAGGCCCTGGGACCCAGGGACCCTGAAACCCACCCAGTGCCACCCCTGGGACACCTCCCACTGTCCCAGGTGCTCCAAGCCTGGCCTGGGGCACTGCCAGGGATCCAGGGGCAGCCCCAGCTGCTCTGGGCACCTGTGCCAGGGCTGCCCACCCTGCCAGGGGAACATTTCATCCTCACATCTGCCTGATCCCTGCTCCTGTGCAGCCCTGGCCCAGGCTCCCCACACCCAGCTCTGCCTGGCATGTCACCTGGAGCTGCTGCAGCTTCCTGGCCACATCCTGGCTGCCCTGGGTGCCCCCCTGTGCCACTGCTGCTGCACCCCAAATGTCCCTTGGCTCCCAGCCCTCCCTGGGGCGCCCATCAGAGTCCCCTCGGTGCTGAGCTGGCCCAGCCCTGCCCCTGGCTGTGCCACCCCTGTCTCACAGGTGACACTGGAGCCCTGGCCCTGCCCAGTGTCCAGGCTGGGCACAGCAGCCAGGGGTCACCCAAGGCCACGAGCAGTGTGTGCATGGCCAGGTGACCCGCAGAGCCCATTAGGGCAATGATTGCCTGTCAATTATCATCGATTATTGCCTAATGGGGCTGTGGGGAGGGAGCCAGGGCTGTGCACACAGATCCCAGCTCCTGGCACCGGCTGCAGGGCCAGGGACACTCCCTGCAGGCAGAGAGCACAGCCTGCACCCTGGGCTGGGGCTGGGACATCCCCAGGTGTCCCCTGCCACCTCCTGCCCCCCCTCTGCCCACAGCTGGGCTCTATTTAGCCCCAGCTGTGCCCCAGCTGTGCCCCAGCTGTGCCATGCTCCTCCTGGGCTGGTCTCAGCTGGGCTGTGGCTGCTCCATCACCCTCCTGGCAGGTGCCAGCGTGTGCCACTGCCCTGGCCTGCCCCAGCCCAGCTCTGCAGGGTGGCAGCAGCTCCCAGCCCCAGCAAAGGCTGTGTCATGCATCATTAGCAGCAGGAGGTGGCACTTTGATGGCACAGGATGGCAGGAGTGGGAATTGAGCAGCCCAGGAGTGCTCGCTGGGCAGGCAGGGCTGCAGCTCCATTAGGGAGCAGCCCCAGAGAGCCCCAGATCCATCAGCCAGGCCTGGACATCAATTATTGAACTATTATTGATCAATTATTGAGCTCCTGTGAGCTCCTGCTCTGCCCTGCAGAGCCAGCTGGGGATGGGATGGGATGGGATGGGATGGGATGGGATGGGATGGGATGGGATGGGATGGGGATGGGATGGGATGGGATGGGATGGGATGGGATGGGAATGGGGATGGGGATGGGATGGGATGGGATGGGATGGGGATGGGAATGGGGATGGGATGGGGATGGGGCTGGGCTGTGCTGGGCATCCCAAAATGAGGGATTATGGGGACAGGGGTGGGGCTGGAGCTGTCCCCTGGTGAGGGGCTGATTTCTGTCCCTGTGGCTGTTGGCAGGGGACAAAGCTGAGCTGCGCCCCTCGGCCAGGGCTGGGAAGGGTTAAATCCCAGCTCGGAGCCCATCCCTGTGCCTGGGCTGGGCTGGAACCAGCCGGGGCCGGGGCTGGGACCGGGCACCCCCTGCTCGGGGTGGGGGACACACAGGGCAGGGGCTGGCAGAACCTGTTCCTCCAGGATGTGCAGATCCTGCTCGTCCCCCACCCCACGGCGGCTGAGGGGGCAGCAGGAGGAGTTTGGGGTCCCCTACCAGGTCGGGGGGGTCCCTCTGAACCCCCTGGGCAAAGGCAGCTCTGGGGGCAGCAGGGGCAGCCCTGTTTGCCCATGTCAGGAAAATCAATCCACAAACATCAGAGGTTTATGTGCAAAAAGGAGAGTGAGGAGCCCTTTTTGGCTTTATTCAAATAAAGGGAGAGGCCATGGGGCCTTCCCGTGCTGAGCCACCCCTGGGGTGGCAGCTGAGGCTCTGAATGCTCTCCTGGCCTGGCAGCTCTGCTCAGCTCCAGCGGCTCTCAGCACTGAGGTCTCTGAGTGTTCCCTTGGAGGGTGCCTGGGACCCTGGGTGAGCAGACCTGGCCCCTCCAGAGCTGCATTTCGCTCAGGGAATCCTCTGTCCCGCTGGTTTTGCTGTCTGGCTCTCCCATCACTGCCCAGAGCAGGTCCCAGCCTGGCACTGGGGCAGTGTGTGCAGCTGGCAGCCCTGCTGGGCCATGCCAGCCCTGCAGGAAGGGTGGCAGAGCTGTCAGCCCGTCCCTGTGGCTCTGTGACCCTGCTCAGGACAGGGGCAAGAGGCTCTGCTGCCACCAGGCCGGGCCAGCAGCGGGCAGGGGGTGAGTGCAGGCTGATGGGAGAGGGGGCAAAAGGGCTGATCATCCTCAGGGGGTGTCCATCCTCCAGGGCGTGTCCATCCTCCAGGGTCTGTCCATCCTTCAGGGGCTGATCATCCTCAGGGGGTGTCCATCCTTCAGGGTCTGTCCATCCTTCAGGGGCTGTCCATCCTTCAGGGTCTGTCCATCCTCCAGGGTCTGTCCATCCTCCAGAGAGTGTCCATCCTTCAGGGGCTATCCATCCTTCAGGGTCTGTCCATCCTCCAGAGAGTGTCCATCCTTCAGGGGCTATCCATCCTTCAGGGGCTATCCATCCTTCAGGGGCTGTCCATCCTCCAGGGGGTGTCCATCCTCCAGAGAGTGTCCATCCTCCAGGGGCTGTCCATCCTTCAGGAAATGTCCATCCTCCAGGGTCTGTCCATCCTCCAGGGGCTGTTCATCCTCAGGGGGTGTCCATCCTCCAGGGGGTGTCCATCCTTCAGGGTCTGTCCATCCTTCAGGGTCTGTCCATCCTCAGGGGGTGTCCATCCTCCAGGGGGTGTCCATCCTCCAGGGTCTGTCCATCCTCCAGGGTCTGTCCATCCTTCAGGAAATGTCCATCCTCCAGGGGCTGTCCATCCTTCAGGGTCTGTCCATCCTCCAGGGTCTGTCCATCCTCCAGGGGCTGTTCATCCTCAGGGGGTGTCCATCCTCCAGGGTCTGTCCATCCTCCAGAGAGTGTCCATCCTTCAGGGGGTGTCCATCCTCCAGAGAGTGTCCATCCTTCAGGGGGTGTCCATCCTTCAGGAAATGTCCATCCTCCAGGGTCTGTCCATCCCTCAGGGGGTGTCCATCCTTCAGAGTGTGTCTATCCTTTGGGAAATGTCCATCCTTCAGGAAAAGTCCATCCTCCAGGGGGTGTCCATCCTTCAGAGGGTGTCCATCCTTCAGAGGGTGTCCATCCTTCGGGAAACGTCCATCCTCCAGCATCTGTCCATCCTCCAGGGTCTGTCCATCCTTCAGGGTCTGTTCATCCCTCAGGGGGTGTCCATCCTTCAGAGAATGTCCATCTTTCAGACTGTGTCCATCTTTCAGGCTCTGTCCATCCCTCAGGCTCTGTCCTGAGTGGCTGTGCCAGTGTCCCCAGCCCAGCAGAGTGACACAGCTCCTTCTGTGCTGGCTGTGCCAGAGCAGCACAGCAGAGTCCTTGTGTGGGGCTGCTCTTCTTCCTCTGCTCCCTCCTGGCATCCTCTGCTGTCCTTTCCTCTCTCCCTATACACAGAGTGAGAAGAGACGTGAATGCTTTTAAAACACCCTGGCAATAGCTAAGAAATTGAAATTCTCCTCAATAAAGAGGTGTGGAATCAAACTTCTGGGACTCAGGGCTCCCTGTCCCAGCAGACAGAGCCCAGCCAGGCCCCAGCAGGCTCTGGGGTGCCAAGGGATGCCCAGGGATACTCAGGACCAGCCCAGCTCCAGCTATGAGTGAGGCTGGTGACATTTGGGCCCAACAGGACCAGTTTCCCTCCCTGGAAGTTCCAGACTCATGGGCAAACCCTGGCACTGCTGGTGCTGCCCCTGGTGCCTGTCCTGGTGCCCAGGGAGGGATCCACAGCAGGGGCAGAGCGGGAAGGAGCCCAGAGAGCTGAGAGCAGGTCCAGGCCACAGGAGGGGACTCCTGGAGCCCCCCCCAGCATTTTGGGGCTGCAGCATCAGCGCAGGAAGCGCTGCAGGGCTTTGGGTGCCACTGGTGTGACTGGGGGGCACAGACTGGTCAGGGAGCAGAGGGAGCTGCTGGTTCCCAGTGCTCACCCGGGCTCTGTGCCATGGCCACGGGGCTGTGCCAAGCCCAAGGATCTGCAACAGCCCCCAGGCTGCAGCCAACAGCCCAAAACCACAAAAACCCAGAGGGGAAGAGAAGCCCTTGAGTCAATATCTCCCTGGGGCCGGGCCAGTGCTCTCAGTGCTGCCCACACAGGGGGACAGGGAGCATGGGGGGCTCACCCACCCCTGGGGCTGTCAGGAGGGGGCTCTGCCCCAGCCTGAGGCACCTGGGACAGCAGGGGAGGGAAGGGGCTGTGTCCCTGGGGAGGGAAGGGCACTGGGGACCATCAGAGCTGCTGCTCTGGGGGTGCTGGGTGGGACAGGGGCAGCAGGAATCTCACAGTCCCTGCCATGGGCACACACACAGGTGAGAGGTTTTCTCTTTTTTCCTCTGGGCCTGGCTGGTTGCTCCTGCCTGGGCATGAGGGATGCTGAAGCCACCAGAGTGGGAATCCACAAAATCAGAGGGGTTGGGAAAGCTGCAAAGGGCAGCCTCAGAAACAGCAGAACTGGGATTGGAGCTGAGCAGCAGCCATGAGATTGGGCAGCAGAAAAATGATGTAAAAAGTAGAAAAGGACAAATAGAACAATGGTCTGTGTATTAATGCTTGTCTGGAATAACTCCCTGAGCTGCAGAAAAGTTTATCCAGTGAGATATTAGGGAGTTCTAAGCTCAGTGATGGAACTCTGTGCATTGTGTTTGAAGGCTCACAAGCAGGTATTGTATTTGAAATAAGCAAGCATTGTTTAACCAAAGGTACCTGTGCTTACAGTGGTTGGATGGAACTACTGTCAATGTGCTTTTGCTTTGTGGGATTGGTCACAAAACTCATAAAGTGAGTTGTGACATTGAGTTCTGTGTCTGCTGCCTGGGATGTGAGCTGCTGGCATCTTCCCATTGTCATAGACATGGAATGAGGCTGAGGCTGGAAAATCCAACAGCTCAAGGCTGTTCCCAGCAGTCCCATCCCATTTGTGATTTGTACACAGACCCCAGCCGGCGATAACCAGGTCCTGCCCGTCCCTTTGTCACGGCAGGGGACAGAGCTGGGACGGTGACAGAGCCCTGAGCTGGGATTTACAGGCTGCACCAGCAATCAAAAACCCCTGAGCAAATAAAGGAGGGTGTGGGCTCCTGCTGCCCTTCCTCCTGTGCAGCTGCAGGATCCCACTGAGGCTTGTCCCGGGTTCTTATCCCCAGGCACATCAAGGAAACGGCTGAAGGACCGAGTGCCAAGGGCACAGGGTGGAAAAACACCCTGGGAGCTGCTGGGGGCAAAGCTGAGCTCCTGGCTGGGCATCCTGGGCTGTGGAACAGGGACAGCCACAGGGCAGCCCCACCCCAGCAAAACCTGGCTCTGAGCCCCGTGAGCACTGCCAGCAAGAGGGGAAACCAAGGGAAAAATAAGAAAATAATAAAAAGAATCTCACTGGCTGTGGGAGGCTTTCTAGGGAACTGTTTAAGGTAATGTCCCTGGTGTGGGTCACAGCTGGGATGTGGCACTGGAACTGTCCCTGTGTGGGTCACAGCTGGGCCATGGCACTGGAACTGTCCTGTGTGGGTCACAGCTGGGCCATGGCACTGGAACTGTCCCTGTGTGGGTCACAGCTGGGCCATGGCACTGGAACTGTCCCTGTGTGGGTCACAGCTGGGCCATGGCACTGGAACTGTCCCTGTGTGGGTCTCAGCTGGGATGTGGCACTGGAACTGTCCCTGTGTGGGTCACAGCTGGGCCATGGCACTGGAACTGTCCCTGTTGTGGGTCACAGCTGGGCCATGGCACTGGAACTGTCCCTGGTGTGGGTCACAGCTGGGATGTGGCACTGGAACTGTCCCTGTGTGGGTCACAGCTGGGCCATGGCACTGGAACTGTCCCTGGTGTGGGTCACAGCTGGGATGTGGCACTGGAACTGTCCCTGTTGTGGGTCTCAGCTGGGCCATGGCACTGGAACTGTCCCTGCCTGGCACTGGCCTGGCTCAGGTGCTGATGGTGAGGGTGTGCTCTGACACCCACCCTGGTGGCAGTGGGGATGTGTCTCCATCTCTGCCTCCTCTCTGCCTCATTCTCTGCTCAAACCCATCCTCCTTGGCTGTGGGGGCACAGCTGGCTCTGGCTGGGGCATCCTCCTGCTGTCACCTCCTTTGCCACCAGCATCTCCAAGCACTGTGGGGCTGCTCCTTATTTCACTGATTTCCCTTATTTCCCTTGTTTCACTGATTTCCCTGATTTCTCTGATTTCCCTGATTTCCCTGATTTCACTGCTTTCACTGATTTCCCTTGTTTCACTGACTGATTTCTCTGATTTCCCTGATTTCCCTGATTTCACAGGAGAACATGCCTGGGGTGCTGGCAGGAAGGAGGACACCATCCCTGCAGTGCTGTCCATCACTCACACATCTGCAGCTCCCCCAAGCTTTGGTGCTGCTGCTCCCAGCTCAGCCCAAGGGGAGCCCTCTGAGGTTCCCAGGCTGTGCTGATGCTCAGACAGAGCCCTCTGAGGTTCCCAGGCTGTGCTGATGCTCAAACAGAGCCCCCTGAGGTTCCCAGGCTGTGCTGATGCTCAGACAGAGCCCTCTGAGGTTCCCAGGCTGTGCTGATGCTCAAACAGAGCCCTCTGAGGTTCCCAGGCTGTGCTGATGCTCAAACAGAGCCCTCTGAGGTTCCCAGGCTGTGCTGATGCTCTGTGCTCCCCATGCTGCAGGACCAGGCAGGACCTGACCTTTCTGCCCCTTGGGTGGCAGCCAAACCAGCCAGGCATGTTCCAGCCAAGGCTGAGATTAACAAGGCTTAATCTCAGAGCCAATGTTCAGGCCTGGTACCTTGTACCCATTTCTGTGTGCTCAGCATTTGTCACTGGGCTCCTGCAGCACGTCACAGCAGGGCCTTGGTGACACAGCTTTCACTTGGATTTGCACTGCTGGTGACATTCCCTGGTGGGAAAGGCCTCCAGGCAGCACTCAGGGTGTGATGGGGGCACACAGGAGCAGCTGGCTGTGCTCCTCACACCTCACACTGAGGTTCTGGTGCTGAGGCACAGCCTGGATTTTCCTTCTGGCCCTCCCTGTTTGCCCAGGGTGTGTGGCCAGGGCTGGCTCCTGCTCCTTGTCCCCAAGGGTGTGTGGCCAGGGTATCTCATGTTCCTTGTCCCCAGGGTGTAAAGCGAGGGCTGGCTCATGTTCCTTGTCCCCAAGGTGTGTGGCTTGTGTATCCTTGTCCCCAGGGTGTGAGGCCAGGGGTATCTCGTGCTCCTTGTCCCCAGGGTGTAAAGCGAGGGGTGGCTCGTGCTCCTTGTCCCCAAGGTGTGTGGCCAGGGGTATCTTGTTCCCCTTGTCCCCAAGGTGTGTGGCTTGTGCATCCTTGTCCCCAGGGTGTGAGGCCAGGGCTGGATCATGTTCCTTGTCCCCAGGGTGTGTGGCCAGGGGTATCTCGTGCTCCTTGTCCCCAGGGTGTGTGGCCAGGGTGGTTCATGCCCCTTGTCCCCAGGGTGTGTGGCCAGGGGTATCTCGTGCCCCTTGTCCCCAGGGTGTGAGGCCAGGGTGGTTCATGCCCCTTGTCCCCAGGGTGTGAGGGGTGGCTCGTGCTCCTTGTCCCCCTGGAGCACAAAGCTGTCACGGGAGATCAGCAGCTCTGCAGGACCCTCCTGTCCCAGCAGCATCTGATGGGAGGCACTGAGGAATCCCACCCCAGACAGCAGCAACTCCAAAGTGCAGCAAGCCCCGTCCCAGAATTAACCCATCTCATCCAGCCAGCCTCCTGCCCACCATTAATCCACCCCAGAGCACTCCAAACCCTGCCCAGCTCCAGAGAGCTGCTGGCAGCAGCAGGGGGCTGTGCCAGGAGCTCTGCATCCCCACACCAGCCAAGCCCCCCGAGCTGTGGGTACCTTTCCCCCGAGGCTCCATCGGGTCCCTGCTGCTGTGAGGACCCGCAGGTCCCTCCTTGGGTCTCTTCTGGGGGCTCTGCACACCCTGAGCGAAGCTTTGGGTCCTGCCAGGTGCACCAGACCAGACTCCCACCCTGGCTGGGGCTGCTCTGCACGTTCTGGTGATGCTTTGGGTCCTGCCAGGACCAAGATCCCACCATGGCTGGGAGTGGTCTCCACGTTCTGAGCGGTGTTTGAGTCCTGCCAGAAGCACAGGACCAAGATCCCACCATGGCTGGGGATGCTGTCCACGTTCTGAGCGGTGTTTGAGTCCTGCCAGGAGCACAGGACCAAGATCCCACCATGGCTGGGAGTGGTCTCCACGTTCTGAGCGGTGTTTGAGTCCTGCCAGGAGCACAGGACCAAGATCCCACCATGGCTGGGGGTGCTGGCCACGTTCTGGTGATGCTTTGGGTCCTGCCAGGAGCACGGGACCAAGATCCCACCATGGCTGGGGATGCTGTCCACGTTCTGAGTGATGTCTGGGTCCTGCCAGGAGCACAGGACCAAGATCCCACCATGGCTGGGGGTGCTGGCCACGTTCTGAGTGATGTCTGGGTCCTGCCAGGAGCACAGGACCAAGATCCCACCATGGCTGGGGGTGCTGGCCACGTTCTGATGATGTTTTGGGTCCTGCCAGGAGCACAGGACCAAGATCCCACCATGGCTGGGGGTGCTGGCCACGTTCTGAGTGATGTCTGGGTCCTGCCAGGAGCACAGGACCAATCTCCTTCTGTGGCTGGGGGTGCTCTCCACATTTTGAGCGATGCTTTGGCTCCTGCCAGGACCAATCTCGCCCCGTGGCCGGGGGTGCTCTCCACGTTCTGCTGATGCTTTGGCTCCTGCCAGGACCAGTCTCCCCCCGTGGCCGGGCTCAGCTGCACGGCAGCTCCCCGAGGGGCACCTCGATGTTGAAGGTGTACCAGAAGACCCAGAAGACGAGGCTGAAGGCCAGCAGCAGGGCCCCCCCGTAAACGAAGAAGTCCCAGAAGCTGAGGGGAGCGAAGATGCCCAGGAGGAGGAAGAGGAGCCCCAGGGCGTCGCAGATCAGCCCCAGCAGGGCGATGGCCGGGCAGTGCCCCCGCAGCCCCCGCCGGGTGCCCATGGTGCCCGGGCAGCGCCTCAGGGCGGCGGGAGCAGCATCCCTGCCCTGCCCGGCTCCCGGGGCTGCCTCCCGCTGCCAGGAGGAAGTGCGAATGTCACAACACACCTTGCAGAACAATCGGGAGCCAGCGCACGACACAGCCTTAACCCTTTCGGGGCCCTGCCCCTGCCCGGCCCCTGGGCAGCACAGCCTGGGCGGTCCTGGAGCCAACCCAGGTGCTCTGTGCCCACCCAGGTGCAGCTGTTTGACATCCAAGTCTGTCCCAGGGGTGCAAATCTGTCCTGGGGGGTTCTGTGGGAGCCCACCCCAGTGCTCTGTGCCCACCCAGGTGCAGCTGCTTCATGTCCAGTCTGTCCCAAAGGTGCAAATCTGTCCTGGGGGGGTTCTGTGGGAGCCCACCCCAGTGCTCTGTGCCCACCCAGGTGCAGCTGTTTGACATCCAAGTCTGTCCCAAAGGTGCAAATCTGCCCTGGGGGGTTCCATGGGAGCCAATCCCAGTGCTCTGTGCCCACCCAGGTGTAGCTGTTTCATGTCCAAGTCTGTCCCAGGGGTGCAAATCTGCCCTGCCCAGCTGTGCTCCTGTCTCCCAACCTCATCCCAACTTTATCCCAACTTTATCCCAACCTTATCCCAACTTCGTCCCAATTTTATCCCACCCTTCTCCCAACCTTCTCCCTCCTGCCTCCCAACCTTATCCCTCTTGTCTCCCAGCCTTACCCCAGCCTTATCCCAACTTTATCCCAGCCTTCTCCCTCTGCCACTCCCAAACACACACACACAGCCCTGAGCAAACCCTCTGCTCCCTGAGCAGCTCCTTGCCCTGGGCACCAGGACAAAGCTGTTCTGTGCCCGCCTTCCATGTGCCCAACATCCAGGCTGGAAACAGGGAGGGGTTTTTAGGGTTTCAAACTCACTGTGGGCACTGGGAGCCCCCTGCAGGGTTTGCTCTCACTGAGGGCAGGGAGAGCTGCTGGATTTTGGGGAGGGATGGGCGAGTGCAGCTCCTCCTGCTGGGATCTCACCTGATGCCCGGGTGGCTCAGGCATGGAGCCAGCCCTGCAGCATCCCAGGGCAATCTGGGCTACCAGCCCTCAGCAGCCCGAGGCTGTTTCCAGGAAAGGTCTGGAAGGTCTCAGCGGTGTCAGGAGGGAGCTCTGGAAGGTCTCAGGGATGAGAAGGTGTGATCACAGCCACCAGTGGTCACCTGCTCCCTTCCACACCTCAAGGATTTATCCCAGCAGCTGCACAAACCTGGTTGCCCCAAGGGTGAATGTGCCTGAGATCCTGGAATCATGGGATGGTTTGGGCTGGAAGGGACTTTAGAGATCATCAAATCCACCCCTGCCATGGCAGGGACACCTCCCACTGTCCCAGGGACACCTCCCACTGTCCCAGGGACACCTCCCACTGTCCCAGGTGCTCCCAGCCCCAGTGTCCAACCTGGCCTTGGGCACTGCCAGGGATCCAGGGATGGGCACCCTGTGCCAGGGCCTGCCCACCCTGCCAGGGAACAATTCTCAATTCCCAATATCCCATCCATCCCTGCCAGGGAACAATTCCCAATTCCCAATCTCCCATCCATCCCTGCCAGGGAACAATTCCCAATTCCCAATATCCCATCCAGCCCTGCCAGGGAACAATTCCCAATTCCCAATATCCCATCTAGCCCTGCCAGGGAACAATTCCCAATTCCCAATATCCCATCTAGCCCTGCCAGGGAACAATTCCCAATTCCCAATACCCCATCCAGCCCTGCCAGGGAACAATTCCCAATTCTTAATATCCCATCCATCCCTGCCAGGGAACAATTCCCAATTCCCATCTCCCATCCAGCCCTGCCAGGGAACAATTCCCAATTCCCAATATCCCATCCAGCCCTGCCAGGGAACAATTCCCAATTCCCATCTCCCATCCAGCCCTGCCCTGGGTCAGTGAGAACCATTCCCTGTGTGCTGTCCCCCATGCCCTGTCCCCAGTCCCCCTCCAGCCCTCTTTGAACCACTTTAGGTGCTGGAACTCGGGCAGGATGTGAGATCCTCAGAGAGGGGTCTGCCCCAGGGCTGTGCCCCCCTTTGGGCAGCTTTGGTGCAGTGGAAGCCCAGGAATGAGGCAGCTCAGGCACCTGGAGCAGGGCGTGCTCCAGCCCAGCCTGCCGGGCGGGTTTGCTGCCCGACCTTTGAGATGCAGGGCAATATTTCCTCTTTCAGCTGCTCTGCAGAGATAATGACTTTGTAATGGATTTCCTGTTCTTTTTATAGCACGGGGGAAGCTGGCAGACCATGTCTGAGCTTGCTTCAGTGAGACATGATTATGTTTGCTGGAAAACCTGATCTTTTCTCTGAACGTGTTTTTCTTTGGTCTGGTCCAAAGCATCGCAGCAGGATCCAAAGAGGCTTCAGTGGGAGTGAAGAGGAACAGCAGGGAGCAGCCAAAAAGGGGTTTGGAGGTGCATGGGAGCAGCAAACATGGTCTGGAGGTGCAGGGGAGCAGCAAACAGGGTCTGGAGGGGAATGGGAGCAGCCAAACAGGGTTTGGAGGGGCAGGGGAGCAGCAAACAGGGTCTGGAGGGGCAGGGGAGCACCAAACAGGGTCTGGAGGGGCAGGGGAGCAGCAAACAGGGTCTGGAGGGGCAGGGGAGCTGCAAACAGGGTCTGGAGGGGCAGGGGAGCAGCCCTAAGGGGGGAATTTGCCCATGGGCTGGCCCAAGGTCCGTCCAGCCCAGCCCTGCCCAGCCATGGCAGGTGAGCTCTCCTGGGACCTGCTCCTCATGGACTTCTCAGCCCCCACCACTGTTAGGTTATGGAGGTTAAATGGCACATTCTCTCTTGTTTCTACTGTCCCTTTTTTTAATCTGTTGGCCATAAAACCATTTAAATCCATGGATACTCCCTGTCTGCAGCCTCCCACATCCCAAGGAGGTGAAGGTTCACTGCTGCCACAACACAGAGGCAGAAATTCATCTCCCAGCAGCCCTGTGGGGCTTTGCTGGGCCACAGCAGGGCGTGAATTTTATGCCACAGCTCCTTAAGAAACCCTTGTGAGGAGCCCTCAGGCTCCAGCTCACTTCAAGAAAAAGATGCAGTTCCCATCCTTGGGAACTCCAATGCAAAATTCCCTCCTTCCCTGGCAGTGGTCAGGCATTTATACCCTGTGCTACCAAGGAGGAATTCCCACTTTGCTCCTGCACTTTCACCTGCAGTTATCCCCCTGCTGTTAATCTGGCTTTCCCTCAGTTATCTCCTACCTGTTAATCTGACTTTCCCCTCAGTTATCCCCCTGCTGTTAACCTGATTTTTCCCCCAGTTACCTCCCCTCTGTTAATCTGGGTTTCCCCTCAGTTATCTCCCCCCTATAAATCTGATTTTCCCCTAACATTCCTGTCCCTTTGCCTCCCTGTCCCACCACAGATCTGGGCAGCAAATCCTGAGCTCCATCTGATGAATCCTCTCCTCACAGGCTCTGCAGGTCCTTGGCTGTTTCCTTTTCCCTGCAGGCTCCATCCTCTTGCCAGCACAGAGGTGTCCCCCAGCCCTCACCCAGCCCCCAGAGCAGCCCCAGCCCCGATCCTGTTGGAATTCAGGACATCCCTGTGGCTGTCCTGGATGGCCAAACCCCAGCCAGGGGGCTCAGAGACCCTGGACCCCATTGCCTTTGATTATGGCCCATGGAAAAAGTTACCAACCTTATATGAGGATCTGCAAGCCACAGAAGTCTAAGTAGAATAATAATTAGTTTGTCACAGGGTGAAAAATAGATTTTTTTGTGTTTTTAGAATGGGGATTCGGGGGGGCAAGATGGAGGGATCTGGGCATGTCCAGCCTTTCTCCTTCTTCTTCTTGGCCTCCATCTTCTGCTGTGATGGTGGCACTTTTGGATTGGTTTAGAGTAGAAGTTCACTGTCTAACACAGGTGATAGCAATTGGGAAGTGATTGTAAATATTGTACACATAGTTCTTAGCATAAAAGATAACACCACCCCAGGCGGTGCCTCTGTCTGTCCTGCTGAATGAACCTTGGCAGGGCAGGAGAAAGAATTTTATAGATAAGACACAAGAAACAACCTTGATAACGAGACCAGAAGAGCCCTGACTCCTTCTTCGAGCATCTGGCTGGGGAAAGAGACTTTGGGACACAGCTCAGGATCCCCCTGAGCAGCAGAAACCCCGGGACACTCCTTGTCCTGCCCCTGTCCTGGCCAGCCCCCCCTGCCAGTGGGTGCCCCACCACCCCAGACCCTGTCACCCCACCCTGTCCACCCAGCAGAGATGTGACACCAGAGCAGCCACGTGCAGCTCCCTTGGGAACGTTTTCCTTTAATGAAACCTCACATTATAAATAAAGTCTGGAATCCAATGAAACCCTCGGTGACGTTTTATCCCACTGCCATTTCACTGGGTGCCCCCTCCTTGGCCAGGGGCAGCAGGAGCTCCCTCTGTGCTCCTGGCAGTCCTGGAGCAGCCCTGTGGGCAGGCAGCCCTGGCTGGGCACTGCTCTGTGCAGCAGGACCCATCTCCACCCCGGGCAGCTCCCGGGCTCTCCTGTGCCCACCCCTGCACCAGCCGGCACCTGGGGCTGCCCTCCGCCTTCTCCCTGGTCTCCCATCCTGAATCCTGGTGCCAGCAGGAGTTTTGGGGAGGATCCCTGCCCGTGGCAGCCGCAGGAGCAGGGGCTGGGAGCTGTGCCAGGGCGGGATTGCAAACAGGCACCGAGCGTGGCACGGCACGAGGGGTGGCAGAGGAACAAAGAGCTCTGCTGGGTCCCTGCCAGGCCTGGCACAGCCAAGCTGGCGCTGCCTGCCCAGGGGTGTCTGCTCCAGCCAGGAAACGAAGTTCAGGGCCAGGCTGAGCCTGCGGCAAAGGGATTTGTGTGCTCAAACACTCCTAAGTCAGCTGTGCCAGCTGCCAGGATGGGATATGCCACCTCCAGCTCCGCCCACGCAGATCAGGGAGGGGATGAAGGGGATCTGCAGGCACACAGCCCTGCTCACAGACTGGCACCAGTGCCAGGGAGAGCCCGAGCTCCCTGCCAGCCAGGCTGGGGACACACGAAGGCTCAGCCTTCAGGGCCCTTGGGGCACAGCTTCAGGCAGAGGTGTTGGTGTGGCAGAAATGGGGGAGCTCAGCAGGGAGGGCCAGGGGGAGGCTGAGTGTGGGGAGGGCATCAGCCCTGAGCTCCCACAGCTCAGGCCATGCCCAGACACATTTCCCTGGTCCCTGCCCTGCCAGGTGCCTCAGGTGCCTGGAGCAGTAGGGTCTGGGACCCTCTGCAGGGTCTGTGCCCCTCTGCAGGATTTGGGACCCTCTGCAGGATCTGGGACCCTCTGCAGGGTCTGTGTCCCTCTGCAGGGTCTGTGCCCCTCTGCAGGGTCTGTGTCCCTCTGCCTCTGCTGTGTCTCCTGCTGCTGTGCAGACCCTCCAGTCTCTCTGGCAAATCAGGGAGCTGGAAGGAATTGTGGCCCCTCTCCCCTCTGCTGGTGGATCCTGCAGAGCCTCCTGGGGGATCTGGGTTCCTCTGGGGTTTTGTTTCAGCCCAGGCTCCTCTGGGGCTGTGCTTTACCCACTTTGTGCTCTTGGGTCACTCTTTGGACAGGGGGATGATGCAGAGACCTCGGACCTGCCTTGCTGGGCTCAGCCTGAAATTCCTGCTCCTTTTTCCTTGGGATGACTTGGATGAAGTACAAAGTTCATTTTCACACTGGAGGGAAGCCGCTGACGGGGGTGAAATCCTCTGGGGAGTACAAGAAAGTGTTTGTTCTCAAGGCTGACCAACACGGGCTGGAGGAGGGCAGGGAACCTCCTGGAGGAGCTCCTGGCTGCCCTCAGCGGTTGAAGAAGAAGGACTTGAGGCTCTGCAGGAACTGGGACTTCTGCCTCTGCTTCTGCTTCTTGCGGATGATGGGGATCCACACCAGGCCGCACACCAGGAGCATCAGTCCCAGGGACAGGAAAGCCGGGCCAGACATCTTGTAAACCTTCTTGTGCTCCTTGAGGAAGCAGGCCAGGCTGGTGATGACCACCCCGAAGAGGAAGATGGCGACTCCCACGGCCACCACGACCAGGGGTTTGCGGTAAATGTCCCACCTGCTCCTGGGGGTGCTGCCGGTCCACACGGACTCGCTGCGGGAGGAGCTCATGCACAGCGTGCTGCCCGTGCTGCTGGCCATCAGCTCCCGGCCCTGGGGACACTGCTCGCTGCCATCCGGGCTCCTGGCGGGCACCTCCATGGTGCTGGCAGCAGGACACCTGCAGGGACAAAGGACAAAGCACAGCAGGGTGAGGGATGGAGGGAGCTGCAGCTCCTCTGGGGGTCCCCAGGTGTAGGAGTGACCCAGGGGTAGGATGGTTGGGATGGGTGGAGATGAGAGATCTCTGAGGCCAGGGCTGGGAACTTGGGGTTCATTGCAAAGGGTCTGGGAGCTGCTGGGAGCTGCCAGGCACAGCTCAGAGCAGGCCTGAGACAGGGAGAGGTACAGAGAAAGAAGGCAAGGACGTGGTAAAGAGAGAATGAGAGAGTAAAAGAGAGGATCAGAGGGAGAGGTTCCCGTTACAATACAATGAATTTTCTGGTCTAGGAGCTTGGGGTTCATTGCAAAGGGCCTGGGAGCTGCTGGGAGCTGCCAGCCACAGCTCAGGGCAGGCCTGGGAGAGGGAGAGAGAGATAAAGAGAGGGGTAAAGAGGATGGGAGAGCGAGGTTCCCATTACAATACAATAAATCTTCTTCTGGTCTTGGAACTTTTGGTTTATTGCAAAGGGCCCTGCTGGGGGCTGCCAGGCACAGCTCAGAGCAGGCCTGAGAGAAGAGAGGGGTAGAGGGGATGAGAGGGTAAGAGGGTAAAAGGGTAAGAGAGTGACGTTCCCGTTACAATACCATAAACCTTCTGTGTTGAATATTCTGATTCTCACTAACCAACCTATTACAATATACAAATCCTATAGCATTTCCATACAGCCTATAAGAATCATTACATTACCACACTGTGTTACATTTTAAACCCTAAAAACTCCTCTTTGGACACCTGGCAGGGACAAAAGAGAAAGCAGAGCAGGGCAAGGGATGGAGGATGAGGGAGCTGGCCTTTGTCATCAGTGAGCACAGCCCAGAGGGAGGTGCAGGAGGCTTTGGGGTCACTGCAGGGAAAGGGGAGCATCACAGCCATGAAAGAGTGGAACAGGCAGGGGGATCCTGCAGAGGGATGGGCAGAAGTATGGGCAGTGCCACCGCTGCAGTTCCAGCACTGCAGTGCCAAGCACAGCTCTCCCCAAGCACCACACTGTCACAGACATCTTTTATGGAAAATCCTTTCCTTGGGATTTTTCCTCCTGAGAAGCTGAGAGGCCTCAGGAACCAAATGTAACCAATGGTTATCTGCTGCTGTGGAATGCAACAGGTGCATCTGGGATTGGGCTCATGTGGTTGTTTCTAATTAATGGCCAATCACAGCCCAGCTGGCTCGGACAGAGAGCCCGAGCCACAAACCTTTGTTATCATTCTTATTCTATTCTATTCTTAGCCAGCCTTCTGATGAAACCTTTTCTTCTATTCTTTTAGTATAGTTTTAATGTAATATATATAATAATAAACCAGCCTTGTGAAACGTGGAGTCAGATCCTCATCTCCTCCCTCATCCCAGAACCCCTGTGAACGTGGTCACACCACACAAACCTGGGCTTTGACCCAGAGCAGGGACCCAGAGCCCCATGAGCCCCTCGGGGCTGTGTTTGCTCTGCTCAGCAGGGCTGGCTCTGCAGGAGCTGCCCCCTCACGGGTGGTGCCAGGCTGGCTGCGCTCCCAGGTGGGCAGGAGGTGACCCCAGAGCCCTGTCCTGGGGCTGCTGATCCATGTGGGAACAAATTCCACCTCAGGGCAGCCAGGCTGAGGCTGCAGGGCTGGCACAGCTCCAGGGGCTGGAGGAAACCTGCCCAGAGCTGGGCTCAGTGCCCACCTGGGGATGCTGATGGATGGGTGCCAGCCAGCACCTCCCTCCCTCCCTCCCTCCTTCACCTGTGTCCCTGCCAGCTCCGTGGTTACTCTGAGGAGAGGCAGAGTAATTTTACAGTTATTTTACAGTAATTTTATAATTATTTTACAGTAATTTTACCGTTTGGTTCCCCCAGCACAGCCACTGCTGCAGAGCTGGTGGTACTGACATCTTTTGGGTTGTTTCAAGATGTTTCTGCCAGGCTTGGACAAACAAGCCCCAAACAAAAGCCAAGAGCAGTGGAGAGGATTTAAAACTCTCCTGTCTGGAGTTCTCACTGCTCTCTGTAGAAAAGTAAAAACAGAGGCAGGGCAAGGGACACATTTCTGATAGAGAACCCCAGAATCCCAGAGTCCTTTAGGCTGGAAAAGCCCTCTGAGCCCCTGGAGTCCCAGCTGTGCCCCATCCCCACCCCGTCCCCAGCCCAGAGCACTCGGTGCCACCTCCAGGAATTCCCTGGGCACTCCAGGGATGGGCACTGCAACCCTTCCTGGGCATTTCCAATCCCTGAGCCCCCTTTCCATGGGGGAATTGCTGCTGTGCCCACCCTGAGCCCCCCAGCTGCAGCTCTGCAGGGAGGTGCCCGAATCCTGAGCAATTCCAGGTGCCACCACCCGCCCCACTCAGAGCACTCCAGCATTCCCTGAGATTTCATCCTGGCATTTCTTGTCTTTGCCCTCCTAAGGTGCATCACAGACAGGTTTTATGACCAAGCCACCATCTAATTTTAATTGGGTTTTGTGCAAGGAGCTTTGCTTTGTTCTCTGGAATAATCCCACACCTCAGCAGCCTAAAACTCTGTGTGCTGTTCCATCTTTCAGGCATCCCATTCCCTGTGTGCTGCCACCCTGATTGTGCACCCAGGGCGGCAGCTCTGCCCCTCTGTGTGCACAGCATTAACGCCAGGATTCTGCAGGAGCCAGAGCTGCCTTTCAGCTCTGCCTTTCCACCAGAGAGGATTTATTCCCCCTTTTATTTCCTGGCAGAACCACCCCCCTCACCACAATTCCCAGCCCCTGCTCGTTTTCCCAGCACTTCCTGGCAGAGCCTGGTTTTCAGCCACCTTTTGCCCACTGCTGGCTGACGAAGGATTTCACTCCCTGCCTGGAGGGAGGATCTGCAGCTCCCGGGAGAGCTAATGCAATTCCAGCTGCTGCCGTGCCCCTGCTCCCTGCGCAGCCCATCACAGATGTGCTCTGCATGCCCTGAGCAGCCTGGCAGGAGAGTGCTATCGGGTTTCTCCCGGATTTTTAGCCATTGTTGGAAGCAGACAATCAGCAGATGACTCTTTGCTGTCTTGAAAACGCCTCCAGAGCTCGTCTCAGATTTCACATCTGGTGTTCTGGAGCCCTGGGCAGCTCTCACTGCTGGGGTCTCTCCTTCCCCTCTCCCTCAGGGAGACCCTCCTGGGCTTCTCCTCCCTTTGCTCTCCCAGTGCTTTGTGTGCTGAGGTTTGGCTCCTGAACCGGGAAATCTTGGGGGGAGTTTTGAAGTTTATAATGAATTTTCATTCTCAGAAGGAGGTCAGGCTCTCTGTTCAGGGGTGGATGTAGATTGTTATGGAGATTAAACTGATTAGGAAGGAGGTTGTGGTGGTGTCTGTGATGGTGTTGGGGGTGTTCTTGAGCCCACCTTGGGGGATCCTGGGCTGGGGCTGCAGCCCCCCAATCCCTCTGGGAACCCATCTGGGGTCATGGAGGAGAAAACGTTGAGGAGAGCCCCAAGTGAGCTCTGCACTCCATGGATGGGGCTCACCCTGATCCCTGCTGGGGAGGAGCAGAGCCCAGCCCAGGCCTGGCCTGAGGGCCAGACCCTGCCAGGGCACAAGGTGAGCTCTGCTCTGCTGGCACACCAGACTGGTGGCACTGGGAGTGTGGCAGCTCCATCACCTGCACTCAGCTGTGCCCAGGCTCCCCCAGCTGGCTGTGGGACACTGAGACCCTGCCCCAGACAGGGACCCCAGACCCTTCCCATGGCCTCAGGGCTCTCTGGGGCTCCCAGTGGCCTCTGGATGGCTCCTGAGGGTCTGCAAAGATCAGCTCCAGTGCCCTGCAGAGCCTGGGCTGGGACCCAGAGGGTGGGTTTGTCCTTCAGCAGGAGATGTGCCCAGCCTGTCACCCCAACAGGGACCAGATCCTCCCTGGGTCCCAGCTGGGGGTGAAACAAAACCCTGGGGGATGGAGGAAAAGATTTCCCTGCTGCTCTGGAGTGTCTCAGTTGGACTCTTGCTCTGGTCCTGGTGTTCAGTGTCAGTCCAGAGCCCCCAGGGCACGGCAGAGGCTCTGTGTGTGCCAGCAGAAGGGCTTTGCTGCTCTGGGGGACCTGAGTGCCCATGGGACGGGAGGGGAGGAGGCTGCTGCGCTCAGGGACCTGCCCAAACTCAGCAGAAACTTTTTCTGTTCGTGCTGGCCAAATTGAATCAAGAGCGGCTCTCAGTCAGTTCCAGGGAGAGAGAGGAACATTCAGGGACCCAGCCTGGCTGGGGTGCCCAGGAAACCCAGGAAGGTGAAGGTGAAGGTGAAGGTGAAGGTGAAGGTGAAGGTGAAGATGAAGGTGAAGGTGAAGATGAAGATGAAGCCCCCATGCAGAGCAGCCCCACAGCCCCCTCTGCCTGGGACACTGCCCATGGGAGGTGCCTGGGGGCACAGGACCCAACCCCCCCGAGGGAAACAGCACCAAAGCCCCAGAGACTGAGTGCCACTGCCCACACTGTGCCACTGCCCACACTGTGCCACTGCTCACACTGTGCCACTGCCCACACTGTGCCACTGCTCACACTGTGCCACTGCCCAGGCTGTGCCACTGCCCAGGCTGTGCCACTGCCCACACTGTGCCACTGCTCACACTGTGCCACTGCTCACACTGTGCCACTGCCCACACTGTGCCACTGCTCACACTGTGCCACTGCCCAGGCTGTGCCACTGCCCAGGCTGTGCCACTGCCCAGGCTGTGCCACTGCCCACACTGTGCCACTGCCCAGGCTGTGCCACTGCCCACACTGTGCCACTGCCCACACTGTGCCACTGCCCACACTGTGCCACTGCCCAGGCTGTGCCACTGCTCACACTGTGCCACTGCTCACACTGTGCCACTGCCCCCACTGTGCCACTGCCCACACTGTGCCACTCCCCACACTGTGCCACAGCCCCCACTGTGTCTCTGCCCAGGCTGTGCCACTGCCCAGGCTGTGCCACTGCCCACACTGTGCCACTGCCCAGGCTGTGCCACTGCCCACACTGTGCCACTGCCCACACTGTGCCACTGCCCAGGCCGTGCCACTGCCCACACTGTGCCACTGCCCACGCTGTGCCACTGCCCACACGGTGCCACTGCCCAGGCTGTGCCACTGCCCAGGCTGTGCCACTGCCCACACTGTGCCCCTGCCCACACTGTGCCACTGCCCAAACTGTGCCACTGCTCACACTGTGCCCCTGCCCACACTGTGCCACTGCCCACACTGTGCCACTGCCCAGGCTGTGCCTCTGCTGTCCCTGCTGTCCCTGCTGTCCCTGGGGGTGCTGGCTGCAGGTGGCTGCTGGCACTGCCAGTCCCTGGCCATGCACTGAGTGACCCCAGCAGCAGCAGCAGCTCCGAGCAGCCCCAGCTGCTGGGCTCTGCTGGGCTCAGCTTAGGAGGGGACAGGGAGGCTGTGGATGCCAGGGGTGGGTGCTGAGCCCCATTCCTGCCCCTGTGCCCCTGCTCCCCTTGGAGCCAGGAGCGGGCTGGCAGTGGCTCCATGGGCGCTGTCCCTGCACACTGGCTGCTGCTGCCCTGAGACCCTGCAGGGTGTCAGAGGATCTCACCTCCCCTACAAACCCCACCAACCCCCCAGACCCTCTGGGATGGAGCCAGAGGCACAGTCCCCTTGCTGGTGGAGGGCAGCAGGGCTGGGCTGGTGCCTGCATCCCTCAGGAGCAGCTCCCAGCACTGCCAGGGCTGGCCCAGAGCACCTCAGGGACCAAGGAGCACCTGCTGAGCCTTCGTGGGGCTCAGGGGAGGATGACCCCACCTCACCCTGCTGGACGCTGGGGCACCCCTGGTACTCACGCGGTGAGCAGGGAGGGATGGCTGCAGCAGGAGGCCCCTTCTCCACGGGCAGGCTCACCCCAAGCCCCTCATCCCTCTGGGTGGTGCCTGCCGGGCTCTGCCGACTCTAATAAACAATGGAGCATCCCAGCTCCGATGATCTCACCCGCCCATCAGGACAGGCTTTAACCCCTTGTGCTCCTGCCCTGGCTCCGGGCTGGGAGGGCCGCAGGGGAGGCTGTGCTGGGAGGCAGGGCAGGGCCTGGAGATGGAGCCCAGAGCTGGGGCTTGGTGCTGATCCAGCCTTGGATCATCAGCGAGTTCCTGAAACATCTCTGAAGTGCAATTTCTGCCCTCTCAGAGCATGGAATCGTAGCCAGAGACTGCAAAGTGCTTTGAAGCTCATCAGAGGCATTAGAGGGATGCGAGGTATTAGCAATTATCTATTAATTAACATCCTGAGTCCATTACAGCGAGGAGGATGGGAACAGGGAGGTGGTTCTGGAAACACTGCTTCCTTCCAGGAGCCCCCAGGCAAACCTCAACCCCCTCTCACAGCAGTGAGGGCCTGCCTGGAGCAGGGAAGGGCCCAGCAGTGCCATTGCTGCTGTCCAGGGCTGGAACCTCCACCCCTGAGGGGCCTCGCTGGGCTGGGGCAGTGAAAACCCAAATCTAAGCTGCACTACAGACCTGGGATGGGGTGGGACAGAGGCTGTGGAGCTCGTGCATGACCCACATGGGGGTCAAGGCTGGGCACAGAGGCAGCACAAGGGGCTGGGAGGGGAAGGGGAGGGTGCAGAGGGTCAGCAGGAGGGGACAGCTCCTCATCCAGGTGAGGGCAGCTCACAGGACCCTGGCTGAGGGACCTCAGCTCAGCCCTGTGCAGAGCTGTGCCAGCAGGGGTGGCGCTGGGACAGGCTGGGGAGCCCTTGGGAAGGGGCAGGAGGCTCCCAGCTGGGCCAGGGCAGCGTGGGGAGAGCTCAGGCTGCCCTCCCTGCTCTGCCCTCACCTGTGGATGGGTTACCTGGGCACAGCGGCCCTGGTGCAGCCAGGTGAGCACTGCCCATCCCTCTGGGAACCAGCAGCCAAAGGAACAGGTGTTTGGGGTGTCCAGGAGCATCTCTTGGGACACATGAAAAGATTCTCCAGAGCTGTCTGTCCCCTGTCCTGCTGTCTGTCCCCTGTACTGCTGTCTGTCCCGTGGGGGCATCCGAGGGCTGGGTGTGTGGGATGAAAGGGGCATCCCTGCTGGGATAGGTGGGGGATCCCTCCTGGAATTAAGGGGGGATCCCTCCTGGAATTAAGGGGGATCTCTCCCGGTAAAAGGGGGATCCCTACTGGAATTAAGGGGGATCTCTCCCGGTAAAAGGGGGATCCCTCCCGGGATGAATGGGGGATCCCTCCCGGTGGGTACAGGCAGGCGCTGGGGCTGCATCCCTCCATCCCTCCCCGGGCAGGCTCAGCCCCCGGGACCCCCCGCACCCCATGACCGGCTCCAGCCCCACGTCCCCGCTGTCCTTGCGCTGTCCCTGCTCTGTGTCTGCCCTGTCCCTGCCCTGTCCCTGCCCTGTCCCTGCGCTGTCCCTGCCCTGTCCCTGCGCTGTCCCTGCCCGGTCCCTGCTCTGTCCCTGCCCTGTCCCTGCCCTGTCCCTGCGCTGTCCCTGCCCTGTCCCTGCCCTGTCCCTGCCCTGTCCCTGCTCTGTCCCTGCCCTGTCCCTGCCCTGTCCCTGCGCTGTCCCTGCTCTGTCCCTGCCCTGTCCCTGCCCTGTCCCTGCTCTGTCCCTGCCCTGTCCCTGCCCTGTCCCTGCGCTGTCCCTGCGCTGTCCCTGCGCTCTCCCTGTGCTGTCCCTGCCCTGTCCCTGCCCGGTCCCTGCTCTGTCCCTGCCCTGTCCCTGCCCTGTCCCTGCTCTGTCCCTGCGCTGTCCCTGCGCTGTCCCTGCGCTCTCCCTGCGCTGTCCCTGCGCTGTCCCTGCGCTGTCCCTGCCCGGTCCCTGCTCTGTCCCTGCCCTGTCCCTGCTCTGTCCCTGCTCTGTTCCTGCCTGTCCCTGCTCTGTGTCTGCCCTGTCCCTGCGCTCTCCCTGCCCTGTCCCTGCTCTGTCCCTGCCCGGTTCCTGCGCTGTCCCTGCGCTCTCCCTGCGCTGTCCCTGCTCTGTCCCTGCCCTGTCCCTGCGCTGTCCCTGCCCGGTCCCTGCGCTCTCCCTGCGCTGTCCCTTGCTCGGTCCCTGCTGCCACCGCGCGGGCACTCGGAGCGGGGCTGCTGCAGGTGCCCGGAGCTGCCCGGAGGTGCCAGCAGGGCCGCGGGTGGAGCCGAGCCGGCAGCAGAGGGAGCAGAGCCCAGCGCGGCCCCAGGAGCAGCAGATGGTGCTGTTGCCCTGTAGGATGATGCTGCAGGACAGCAAAATCCTCAATCCCAAATCCCAGATCCCAAACCTGGAGTGCTGCGCCCATCTCAGGGCTCTGGCAGGGGAATCTGGATTCCAAAATCTTTCTCCAGACCCTCTGCCCCTCTCCCCAGGACTGCTGCACCTGCAGTGCTGTGGGCTTTGCTGGAGCAGCAACCCCATCCCAAGGTTTCCCTGCATCCCTCCCCCAGCTGTCCCATGGTAAAGGAAATTTATTGTGGGTTTTATTTTTTGTGGTTTTTTTTTTTTGGTGGTTTTTTTTTTTTTTGTTTTTTTTTTTTTTTTTTTTTGGCTTTTTTTTTTTTTTTTTTTTGCTTGGCTGTGGGGATAATAATGAAGAAATCCTGGGACAAAGGGGCTGGCACTAAAACTTGGATGAGTTTCTGTGTCCAGTTCTGGCACAGAACAAAGACAAGGAGCTGCTGGAGAGGGTCCAGTGGGATCACAAGGATGGTTTGGGGTCTGGAGATTCTCTCTGATGAGGGGAGACTGTGGGAGCTGGGCCTGGTCAGTGTGGAGGAGGGAAGGGTGAGAGGGGACCCCATCATCCCACACAAACATCTCTGACAGGCGGTGTCAGAGCATGGGGCCAGACTGTTCAGGGCTGCCAGTGACAAGGAGCAATGGCCATGAACCAAAGCACAAGAATTTCCACCTCAACACGAGGAAGAACTTCTCTCCATGGGGGCGGAAGATCCCTGGAACAGCTGCCCAGGGAGGCCTGGAGTGTCCCTGTCTGGAGACATTCCAGTCCCCCCTGGATGTGTTCCTGTGTCCCCTGCTCTGGTGGCCCTGCCTGGGCAGGACTGGATGAGCCCCAGAGGTCCCTCCCAGCCTCAATAATTCTGTGATCCTGTGAGCTTTGGGCTCCTTTTAAAGACTTTGCAGAGCAGCAAGGGGACCTGAAGGATCTCCCAGCCCACAGGAGCTTCCCCAGCACAGAGTCACCTCCAGCTGTGGGAGGATGCAGGGGACTGGGGACATCGTGTGCCTGCCACTCCCATGCTGGCAGGAACGTGCAGGGGAGGTGGCAGAGTGTCACAGACACATTTTATGGAAAATCCTTTCCTTGGGATTTTTCCTCCTGAGAAGCTGAGAGGCCTCAGGAACCAAATGTAACCAATGGTTATCTGCTGCTGTGGAATGCAACAGGTGCAGCTGGGATTGGGCTCATGTGGTTGTTTCTAATTAATGGTCAATCACAGCCCAGCTGGCTCGGACAGAGAGCCCGAGCCACAAACCTTTGTTATCATTCCTTTTTCTATTCTCAGCCAGCCTTCTGATGAAATCCTTTCTTCTATTCTTTTAGTATAGTCTTAATATAATATATATCATAAAATAATAAATCAGCCTTGTGAAACATGGAGTCAGATCCTCATCTCTTCCCTCATCCTCAGACCCTGTGAACACGGTCACAGCAGGGGACAGATTTAATGGCAATGTCCCAGAGGAGCTGCAGGAACACCCCAGAGTGGGACCCTCATGGCAGGGTGAGTCTGTCCCCAGTGTCACATTGTCCCTCGTGGCCCCAGGTGCAGCAGGAGGGCTTCAAGCAGAGCAAGGCGGAGGTGCCACTGCCCTGCCAGCCCCATGGGGACCTTGGGGACAGCTCCAGGCTGTGCCCTCAGTCTGGCCGAGCTGAGAGGGGGAGAGGAGCTGAGCTGGGCCAGGTGCTGCATCCTCCAGGTTCAGCGTTTCAGCCCTGCCACGTGGTCCCAGCAGCCCACGGGGAGCTGTTCTTTATGTTTGAATTACTACAGGGGGAGAGATAACAACTCCATAATTAGCTTTGCACCTTTGAAATCTTATGTTTCTTTTGCAGCTTGAATATTTATGCAATCACAGAGATTCGCATGTCCCAGTTCTCCACATTATTTATTTATGTTCAACAATGACTGTACTTGTTAAATCACAATGTTTTCAATAAAAAATACCAAAAAGGAAGAATAAAAAACTCACCCCAAGCCTAGAAATGTTTTTCCTCCTCTCCCCAAGCCTCAAGCCCTTACCTTGGATCCTTTCTGTGGGAGGCCCTGGGGATCTCTTAGCTCCAAACTCATGATAAGTTGTACAAACACAAATCATTTATGTCTCTAAAGGAGAAGAAGGCTGGGCCAAAGTGGCAACTGGGGATTTCTTGCTGAAGAAATCAAGGCTAATATCAGCCCTCTGAGGACTTGGAGTCAAATTCCCATCTCTCACCTCGTCCTGGGGACCCTCACAACAGCACAACAGCCAACCTCCCTCACCCACAACCTCTCCCACCCTGCCCACGCACGAGGGAGCAGCCAAGGCAGCACTGGGAGCACCAGAGTTTGGGATGGTTTCTGTTTGGAGCTGCTCTGTACGGGGATTAGGGATTAAAATAAATGTAGGTGAGGATACTGCCACAGATCTGCCATTGCTTGCTCTCAGCTGCAGGAGGATGTGGCTGCCTTCAAGTGTCTCCTGTATTTATCTCTTTAATCACTTTTTTAAGCATGCATGCTTTATTGTTTTATTGATTGGACAGAGCTTTGAATAATCAATATGGCTTTAAGAATTCACTGGGAATGACAGAATTGCAATTAAGTAGAGTATGTGGAGAGAGCCTTAACCCATCTCATTAATTAATGAGGTCACTTTTTTCAAGTGTTTCATGGGAGCCCTTGGGAAAAGAAGATGGCAATTTATTGTAATCCCTGGAGAGGTTTTTTCCTCCTTCCTCACACAAAGTTATCTCAGACTCCCTGCCCTGTGCCAGTGACCCCCGTGTGTCCTCCTGCAGCTTCTCTGTGCAAGAGAGAACAGGATCAGGGTGAGAAGGAATTTCAGCCTGTCCAGATGTCAGGGGCTTCTCCTTTGTGCCGCCAAACCCCCAGCCCTGGGTCCACAGCTCTGGAACCTCCTCCTGCCCCCTGACACATCTCTGTGGCAGCTGTGACCTCAAAAAGGCTCAGATATTCTGGGTTCTGCAGCTTTTGTCACACTTTTGGAAGGAGTGCCTGGCCAGGGGGTGGCTCTTGATCCCACAGAGCGAGGCAGGGCTGGTTTGGGGCAAAATCTGCCCTGGGAAATGAAAGAATGCGGTGGTGTTTGAGGGTCCCCTGGACGAGGGAAGAGATGAGAATCTTGACTCCATGTTTCAGAAGACTGAAAATAAATATATATATATTTATTATATAAATATACTTATATTATATACAATTATAATTATAAATATATAATATTTTATTATATAATTATTTAATTATAATTATAAGTATAATTATATAATTATTAAATATTATATTATTTCAACACTCAGATAAATATATTATATTATATTATATTATATTATATTATATTATATTATATTATATTATATTATATTATATTATATTATATTATATTATATTACATTATATTGATATATTAAAACTACACTGAAGAAAGAGAAAGGAGACATCAGAAGGCTGGAAAGGAATGAATCATAAAATCTCGTGACAGACTCAGAGAGTCCGACACATCTGGCTGGGATTGGCCATTAATTAAAAACAATTCACATGCAACCAATCAAAGATGCTGGTGAACCATCTCCAGACCACATTCCACAGCCATATCAGACAATTATCATTTACATTTATTTGCTGAGGCTTCTTCTCAGGAGAAAAATCCTAGGGACAGGATTTTTATAAAATATGTCAGGATTTTTATAAAATAAAATAAAATAAAATAATAAAAGGGATCCTGGCAAGCTGGGCAGGCAGGGCTGGGGGTCAGGGCAGGGCCAGCCCTGGTTCCCAGCCTGCCTGGCACAGCTCGGCAGCTGCTCTGCTCCCTGTGCAGATGGAAACCCAGGCAGCAGCACATGGAGGGCTCCTGCAGCCAGTGCAGCATTTAGGGAGAGGTGATTCATGCTTCTCTCTGCAAATAAACCCCTGCTCTGTCTTTGCCTGCACTTTGCAATCTGTGCCTGGCTCAGGTAGGAAGAAAACTGCTGAGAGTTGCCAGGAAGGTTTCCAGAGCAGGAGATTTCACAGCAGTTCTGTGCTGCTTGCCCAAACAGCCCAGCCCAACCTCATTACTCATCCTCCCCTTCCACAAAACTCCGTCCCCTCCTTCTAATAAGGAACATAAAAAGCACTATTTTAGGCTTCTTCAGTGGATTGTTCGTGATTAAAGAGACAGTTGGGAATAGTCTGTGATGTTGAGAAGTCTCTGTATGAAATATTGAGCAGTGCTTAAGAAAGCCAGCTGTGTTTGTGTGGCAGAAATGGGGCTGGCCCCGGAGTGGCAATGAGGAGGAGACAGAGAGCAGCAGAGGCTGGTGACTCATGGGGAGAAAATGGTTTTACCTGGGCCAGGCTGGCATGGGGAAAGTGTCTGGGTCAAGCTGGGCCCTGTCTGCTTTGTGAAGGGGTGGTGTGGTGACACCTCACTCTGAAAGGAGAATTAGCAGAGTATTTCTTGATAGAAAACAGTAATTGAACAAGGTTCAGTGACAGGATCCACTTGCTTATTTACTGGCAGAGGACAGGCTCAGGCAGAGCTGTCAGGGAGCCCCTGGCACATCCCTGGGCAGGTCCTGAGTGGTGGTGGCTCCAAGCAAGGCCTCCAGAAGTGTCACCAGACACGTGGTGACAATGAACCTTCAGACTCTATAAAGGAAATTGGCTGCTAACGAGAGGTGGGCTTTGCACAAACTGTTTCTGCTGATTTCTGAAAACTCTCAGGGATGTTCTGCTGGCCAAATGCATGGCTGGATAGAATTTGATGGAATGGTGTCCCTGCTGGCACTGGAACTGTGTCCCTGCTGGCACTGGAACTGTGTCCCTGGTGACCCTGGGATTGTGACCCTGGTGACCCTGGGATTGTGTCCCTGGTGACCCTGGAACTGTGTCCCTGGTGACCCTGGGATTGTGACCCTGCTGACCCTGGGATTGTGTCCCTGGTGACCCTGGGATTGTGACCCTGGTGGCACTGGAACTGTGTCCCTGGTGACCCTGGAACTGTGTCCCTGCTGGCCCTGGAATCGTGTCCCTGGTGACCCTGGGATTGTGTCCCTGGTGACCCTGGAATTGTGTCCCTGGTGACCCTGGGATTGTGACCCTGGTGGCACTGGAACTGTGTCCCTGGTGACCCTGGGATTGTGTCCCTGGTGACCCTGGGATTGTGACCCTGCTGACCCTGGAGCTGTGGCCCTGCAGAGATGGCACTTGGTGACAAGGTGGCAGTGGGTCCAAGGTTGAACACAATGATCCTGGATCTCTTTCCCAAGGTCTGGGGGGGTTTGGAGAAACGCCCCCTGTGCTGCTGTCCCAGCCTTGGTCCCACTTTGTTTCTGGAGCAGGTGGCAGCTCTGGGACCTGGCCTGTGGGACAGGGCTCTGTCACAGCAGCCGTGGCTGATTCCCTTTGATGCTTCCCTGCCCCAGACAGCAGGGATGGAACCAGCACAGCTCCTCCTGCTCTGTCAGCCACCACAACAGCAGCTGCTGCAGGCTGACACACTTTGCAGAGGGAAGGGATGGGGAAGAGCTGAGCAACAACAACAACAATAATAATAAAAATATCAATTATAAACTTTTAAAATTATGTAATGATAAAATTAATCTATTATTAAATTATTCAATTATAAAATATTAATAATATAGATAAATATAAGAATACTAATACTATAGATAAATATATTTAGCTATAAAATTAATTAATTATTAAATTAATTAGTTATAAGAATATTAATGCTATATATAAATATAAATAAATATTAATACTATAGATAAATATATTCAGCTATAAAATTAATTAATTATTAAATTAATTAGTTATAAGAATATTAATGCTATAGATAAATATAAATAAATATTAATACTATAGATAAATATATTCAGCTATAAAATTAATTAATTATTAAATTAAGTAGTTATAAAAATATTAATGCTAAGATAAATATAAATAAATATTAATACTATAGATAAATATATTTAGTTATAAAATTAATTAATTATTAAATTATTTAATTATAAGAATATTAATACTATAGATAAATATAAATAAATATTAATTCAGGGAGAATTACAATTACAATTGTCCCCGAGTCACTCCCAGGCCCCTGAGGTTTATTGATGGCCATCAGAGGATTAACCAAACGCAAGGGGGCTTTTTGCATGTTTATTGTGCAGGCACACACTCCTCTCACCGGGGTGAAAGGGTGGGTGATAAATGGCAGATATTAAACACACAGTGCTGCTGGAGGCTCCATCCATCTCCTCTGGGAAATTGGCTGTGTCAAGGAAGGGAAAGGCAGGCGCAGGCAGGGCTGGGGAGGGACAAGGTCTCCAACCCTGCTGATCCATGGGGTGCTCTCTGTGGGAGAGCATCCGAGCATCCCACTTCCCCAAAGGGGTGGGAATCCATAAAATCAGAGGGGTTTGGGAAAGCTGCAAAAGGCAGCCTCAGAGACAGCAGAACTGGGATTGGAGCTAAGCAGCAGCCATGAGATTGGGCAGCAGAAAAATTATTTAAATAGAAAAGTAACGACGAACAATGTTTAACAGAACAATGGTCTGTGTATTAATGCTTGTCTGGAATAACTCCCCAAGCTGCAGAAAAGTTTATCCAGTGAGATATTGGGGAGTTCTAAGCTCAAGAATGGAGCTCTGTGCATTGTGTTTGAAGGCTCACAAACAGGTATTGTATTTGAAATAAGCAAGCATTGTTTAACCAAAGGTACCTGTGCTTACAGTGGTTGGATGGAACTACTGTCAATGTGCTTTTGCTTTGTGTGATTGGTCACAAAACTCATAAAGTGAGTTGTGACATTGAGTTCTGTGTCTGCTGCCTGGGATGTGAGCTGCTGGCATCTTCCCATTGTCATAGCCATGGAATGAGGCTGAGGCTGGAAAATCCAACAGCTCAAGGTGGGTTCCACAGCAGCCCTGTCCTGTTCATGATTTGTACAGAGACCCCAGCCAGTGACAAAAGGGACTCAGGGCTGCTGGAGAGCCTGGCTGGGATGTGATTCCCAAAGGGGAGAGCAGGAACAGCCTCAGGATAATTCAGGTTAGGAGAGAGCTGGTTGGCAAAGCTCTGCCTCCCCATCTCCACCCTTTCCTGCTTTCCTAGAACATCACTCCCAAGTTCCCCATTTCCCACAAATTTCAGCTGGTTTATCATCTTGGATTGCCTTTTCTCCCTGTTTATTTCCTGCATTTCCAGCACACATCCATCAGGCGCCTGTGGAAACCAAAAGCAGGTCAGTGGGACAAATTAATTCTCTCTGTCCTCTGTGCTCAGACTTTATGACAAGTGGCTAATCATCTTTGATTCCTCTGCTGCTGCTGGTAATGACATTGGCCACGATTAACTCATTTAGCTCATCTGTGGATTTAATATCCAGTTCACATCAGAAGGGAACAGGCTGAGATGTTCAGGAAGCAATAATCCCTTTTCCATGTGCTTGCACTTTGTTCACAGCTGCTCAGAACGACCTTTTGGAGTTAATTGATCAGCTGGGACAACCTGTGAGACCTGGGTCATGGGTTCTTGCCTCGAGCTGCTTCTGAGTGGTGGCAATTAAAGCCTTCCAGGGCAGGGCAGGGGAAGGGAGGGGCTGTGTGGGCTCAGGGAAGTGGGGAGCAGCATGATGTTCATCATTCCCAGCTACCTGAGCTCCCCCAGACCATAAAACCTCTCACTTCTCCTCGCTCCCCAGCCCCTCAGGCTGTTCCTGTGTCTCTCAGCAGGGCTGGGATGGGCTGGGATGTGCAGATTGCCCCATGAGGGAGCAGAACTGGGCCCATTCCAGCTCCCCAAAAGGCCCCATTGTATCTGCTGTACATGAGGAGCTGTAAATACCCTCCCTGCTGGCTGCAGGCTCTTTTCCCTCTCTGCATTTTTAATTCTGGTGGCAGTTGTGGTGTTCTTAGGCTTGGTGGGGAGATCTGCCAGACTGGGGTGTGCTGAGTCCCCCCAGGCCAGGGACACAGCCCAAACCAGGGTCAGTCCTGGTTTTTGACAAGAGAAGGGGTTGGAAAGGCAGAGGAATGGGATATTCAGCTGGAACAACCTGGGCTAGGGGAAGGTGTCCCTGCCCAAGGCAGAGGGTGGCACAGGAGGATCTTTAAGGTCATTTCCAACCCAAACCATTCTGGGATTCCAGGATTCCGTGATCCATCCAAGCTGCCCCTCCCACACCTGTCTCTGATTGCTTAATTTATTCCTTGGTCTGGTTGTTCAGCCTGCAGAAAAGGGGGATCAGGGGCAATTCTGGCTCTGCCCAGCTCCTGACAGGAGGGGACAGCCCCAGGTCGGGCTCTGCTCCAGGGAACAGGGACAGGAGCAGAGGGAACGGCCTCAGGCTGGGCCAGGGCAGCTCAGGGTGGGCACAGCAGGAATTTCCCCATGGAAAGGGGGCTCAGGGATTGGAAATGCCCAGGGAGGTTTGGAATGCCCATCCCTGGAGGTGTCACCCACCTGGAGGTGGCACTGAGTGCTCTGGGCTGGGGACAGGGTGGGGATCAGGGTGGACTCGATGGCCTTGGAGCTCTTTCCCAACCTAATGATTCTGGGATTCTGATCTGAAGTGGACCTGCTGCATGAGAGGAAGCCTGGACTCTGTTCTGGGATTAACAAAAGCTTCCCTGATCCTGGGTTTTTCCTAATCCTCTCGCCCAGCTCTGGCCCAGCCAGGATGGGCAGGAGCTGCCTCCAAGGAGAAAGGAAGGAGCACAGTGAGGACTGGCAGGGGGAGCCCCACAGGCCTCTGGGAGTCACAGCAGTGACAGGGGCTGTGTGGGAATGGGGTTAATACAGGTATCTTCCATAATTGAGACATCAATTAAATTCTTAAAAATCAGGTGGAAATATCACATAGCATTAACTGGAACATTTCCAGCTGGTGTATGCCATGGCCTTGTGATGAGTGGGTTAATTACCCCTCATTAAATAGGCCTGACATTGGTAGCACTATCTGTCATTTCACTTTGGCAAAGGTGGGGGCAGTTTATTGTTTTTCCAGAGTTTATTGTTTTTATTGTGTTTCCTGTCCCACTGCTGGCAGCCCCAGGGCCCTGCAGCATCCCTGGGCAGGAGCTCTGCTGTCCCAGCCTGGCTGTACCTGTTAATCAGCACTTGGCTTTTGGTAATTAACTCATTTATTGCCACACGAAAACAGAACAACAATGGAAATCACCGGGCAGGAATGAGCCTGGCCAGGGGGAGGGTGCTCATTTTGCTGTGTGGGCTTGGACAGGATCAGGCCCTGGAGCATTTTCCCTGTTTGTTCTGCCTCTGCTGAAGTCACTTATTAAAGTGCTGGCTGTCCCTGCTAAGGCACTGCCTCAAGGTCACCAGCAGCACTGAGGTCATGGCAGGAATAAACACCCCTCTGCCTTGGAATAAATCTCCTTTATTCCATGTGCTCTGAATGCAGCTGCTTCCCTTTGGCTGCAATCTGCGTTTATGTGCCAGTGTTTTCACTGCTGGGAGAATCAATACACCTGGACAAGGCTTGGAAATCAGCAGGATCCAGGGCTGGCCACAGGAGAAGGCTGGGATTTATTCAGAGGGTGAACTCCCAAGTTTTATCCTGCAAATTAAATTGTGTGGAAGAGCTGAGAGGCAGGAGGAGAGAACAGCCCTGAGCCACATTCAGGGACACGACGATCTGCTGTCAGGCCCAGCAGATCCTGTTTCCCATTCCCATCCCATGGATCCCATCCCATGAGCATCTCCCACAGACCAGGTTGCCCCAAGCCCTGTCCAACCTGGCCTGACTTTTTCCTGATATCCCACCTGAACCTGCCCTGCCAGGGGGTGGCACTGGATGGGATTTAAGGGCCCTCCCAACCCAAACCATTCCACGATTCTATGAAATTCCTTCTCTGAAGGTGTCAGCACAGGCTCCCAGCACTTGGAAGTGTTCAAACCCCAATTTTGGGAAGTTGGATGTAGCATTTCATGGTGTGGTTTAGTGGGAATGGTGGGATTTGGCTGAAGGTTGAACTCCAGGTTTTATCTTGGTCTTGCCCTGTGATCCCAGCCTGGCCCACGCTGGGAACAACCTGCCTGGCCTTCCTCCAGCCCAGGGCTGAACATCAGTTTGGAGATTTGGAGAGCTGTGACCTCCAGGCACCTCTGCCAAGATGTGCAGCCTCCATTTGAAATGTCCCCAAAGTGTCCCCATGGCCATTTGTGAGAAGCATTTTTTGGATTCCACCTTTTTGCTTTTCACCATTTTGGTTTTCCTCTTTTTTGGTTTCCACCTTTTTGGTTTCCCCCTTTTCGATTTCCACCATTTTGGTTTTCCTCTTTTTGGTTTCCGCCTTTTTGGTTTTCAGCGTTTTGGATTCCACATTTTTGGTTTTCCCCTTTTCGGATTCCGCCTTTTTGGTTTTCCCCTTTTTGGATTTCCCCTTTTCAGATTCCGCCTTTTTGGTTTTCCCTTTTTTGTTTGGTTTTCCCCTTTATCGGATTCCGCCTTTTTGGATTTCCCCTTTTCGGATTCCGCCTTTTTGGTTTTCTCCTTTTCGGATTCCGCCTTTTTGGTTTTCCCCTTTTTGGTTTTCTCCTTTTTTGGATTCTGCCTTTTTGGTTTTCCCCTTTTTGTTTGGTTTTCCCCTTTTTTGGATTTTCCCTTTTTCGGATTCCACCTTTTTGGATTCCGCCTTTTTGGATTTCCCCTTTTTGGATTCTGCCTTTTTGGTTTTCCCCTTTTCTGGATTTCCCCTTTTCGGATTCCGCCTTTTCGGATTCCGCCTTTTCGGATTCCGTCTTTTTGGATTTCCCCTTTTCGGATTCCACCTTTTTGGTTTTCCCCTTTTTGGTTTTCTCCTTTTCGGATTCTGCCTTTTTGGTTTTCCCCTTTTTATTTGGTTTTCCCCTTTTCTGGATTTTCCCTTTTCGGTTTTCCCCTTTTCGGATTCCGCCTGCCCACAGTCCAGTAACCCCAAGGTGATCCATCCCTTGAGGAGCTGCTGCTGGAAACCTTCAAAACCTCCCCCTGGAAACCTTTTATTGCAGGACCACGTTGGGCACAAAGAGCCGGGCAGGGCTGGGGGCTGCTCACCCCCTTGGCACGATGGAGGGAGGCACAACCCCGAGGCAGAGGGAACGCTTTCAATAAAGTGCAAATCACGTGTTGGAGATGAAACAGAAACGCCCCCACCCCGGGGGTTGAATTGTGTGCCAGCCACAAAAGAAAGGCCATTAATTCTCTCCCAGCTCATAATAGAAAGTTTCCCACTGTATGAAAGCTTTAATAAGATTACCCATAAACTTTATGTGTTTCTGAGCAGTCCAGGAAATTACAATTATCTCCTGCTCGCTGCAGAACAGGTAATGCCGGCCCCGGGGCGTCATTAGCGTGCCATTAGCCTAATTGGCTGGGCTTTAATTAACGCGGAGCCGGGCCCGCCTCGGGGAAGGGTCGGGGCGCACAGAGCGGGGTTTAAGTGCGGATTAAGCCGGGTCACAGCGGGTTTAAATCGGGATTTAAACCGGGTCGCAGTGGAGTTTAAGCCGGGTTGCAATGGGGTCACAGCATGGTTTAAGTTGGGGCACAGTGGGCTTTAAGCAGGATTTAAGCGTGGTTTAAGCCGGATCACAGCGGGCTTTAAGCGGGGTCGCAGTGGGGTTGAGGCGCGGTTTAAGACGGGTCACAGCGGGGTTTAAACGGGGTTTAAACCGGGTCGCAGCGGGCTTTAATCGGGATTTAAATCGGGGCACAGCGGAGTTTAAGCCGGATCACTGCGGGGTTTAAGCGCGGTCTCAGCCGGGTCACAGCAGGGTTTAAGCGCGGTCCAAGCCGGGTCACAGCAGGGTTTAAGCACGGTCTAAACCGGCTCACAGCAGGGTTTAAGCGCGGTCTCAGCCGGATCACAGCAGGGTTTAAGCGCGGTCTCAGCCGGCTCACAGCAGGGTTTAAGCGCGGTCTCAGCCGGGTCACAGCAAGGTTTGAGCGCGGTCCAAGCCGGGTCACAGCAGGGTTTAAGCGCGGTGTAAGCCGGGTCACAGCAAGGTTTGAGCGCGGTCCAAGCCGGGTCACAGCAGGGTTTAAGCGCGGTCCAAGCCGGCTCACAGCAGGGTTTAAGCGCGGTCCAAGCCGGGTCACAGCGGGTTAAGCCGAGCCCGGGCGCGGTCCCTCGGTGCCGCCGCGTGTCCCGCACGGGGATGGGCTCAGGGCGCGCATCCCAGCCCCAGGCTCGCTCTGCCCGTGGGATTTTCCCTCCCGTTCCCATTTCCCGGCCATTCCCGGGAAGCTGCCCTGTCCCTGCTGTTCTCTAGGTGGGGATCTTCGCTTGGCCAACGGCGCCGGGCTCTGGATTTCCATTCTGAGAGAACAAAACTCGGCTGCTGAATTTTCAGCTGCTCTGTCAGATCTGTAGCTCTCTTCTGGGACACGCAGAGCTCCTTCTGTCAGGAAAATTAACCCACAAACACCAGAGGTTTATGCCCAAAAAGGAGCCAGAGGAGTCCTTTTTACTTCATTTGAATAAAGGGAGAGGCCATGGGCCATTCCCCTGGGGTCTCTCAGATTTTTGGAGGACTCAGCTTCCTTCTTATCCCAATTTCCCAGCCGCATTTCCCTTCTCTCTTTCCCCATTTCTGAGGTACTTGAGAGGTTCAGACTTCCCCAAACACCTGATCCCAGAGATTCCCCTCTAATGTATAACCCTCCCTTTTCATTTTTAATGTTTATGGAATTTAGGGTTTTCCCCATTGTTTCTTTCATCTTTCAATGTCCAATTTAATTTATCAGCAACCCTAAAGTTTATTTGTAAGAGCAAATATTTTTCCATTCATCAATCAGTGGAATATTTCCCATTGCTTCTTTTATCTCCCAGCGCTGGTTTTATCCACCGGCAGACCCACAGCTGGTTTGGAAAGACAAATCCCCCATTCCTCTCACTTCTGCCGGGAGCACGGGGCTGACAGGAATTTCTGTGCCTCTGCTCTCACCACCTCCCCTGTTTGCTTTGTGTTATTCGGTGCCTGGTGAGAATGAAAACACTTGAAAGGAGATTTGCCTAACAAACTAATGAAAAGTAAACGAGAGCATCACCAAGGAGCGTGAGCAGCCAAAACCAGGGGCTGATTTCAGCAGCTCTGCCACAAGATCCTCCCACAGGGATGCTCCAGCAGCCCCTGCCCTCAGGAGGGCTCAAACCCTCCCAAATTGAGCTGTTCCAGGCTTTCACCACGTCATCCTCAGCAGAATGTTGCTGCTAAAGATAAATCTCTCTCTGAGCAGCACCAGGCTCTGTTTTCCTTGCAGGGAGATGGCAGCTGAGATTGGCAGGGCCAGCAGGATTAAGCCTCCCTCTGTTGTGAATTCCCTGCCAGGCAGAGCAAGGAGAAATGAGATCCCAGGGGTGGAAGGGCAGTGCTCCTCCACAAGGGTTCTCTCCACTGCAGCCAGGCACTAATCAGGGGAGCAGCTGAACCCTGGGTGCTGTCAGAAGAGGAATTTTAAACCAGCCAAACTCACGTGCGCACAACGAGGTGCCCTAAACCCGACAGGCAGAACGCTGAGAAAAGCAAACAGGGAGGGATAAAAAGGCCAAAAGGATGGGCAGCAACACAGGGCAGGTCTCTGGCCTTTTGTTTGGGTTCCACGTGGAAATTTGGATGAAAAGTGCAGATTCTGTTAAGGAATGCTTTAATCCTTTTATCAGGGAGCACTGCAAAGTGTCTTCCTCCTCACTTGAAGGCAGCTGCTCAGCTGGAAAGGAGCATTCTGTCAAAAATGGTTTAGAACAATGGGGATTCAGGGGCAAATCTGTTCACCCCTCTGCTGAACCATCTTCAAGGGCTGAAAATGTCTTGCAGAGGGCTCTGCTCCAGGTGAGTGTCAGCAGAGGCTCATGGCAGCCTGGCTTTCCCTCCCATCACCCTGACCTGCAGCCTCTGCACAGCACCTGGGCTCTCACCCAGGAAGGCAAAATCTCTGTGGGGAAGGAAGAAAAGCAGTGGAGCTGTGAGCTGGGCTCTGTGAGAGTGTGCCAGGGGTTCTGGGGGCTCCTCAAAGGTCCTGGCAGCTGCAGGAGGGGGATTTGGGTGTGGATTTTGGATTCTGGGATTTGGGTCCTGCAGGACAGGGGTACAGAGGGGAGTCAAGGGAAGAAAGGCAGCAGAGCTGAGAGAAGGGGGGCAGAGGGGCAGGAGCCAGGTCTGGGCACAGCTCTGGTATGTGAGGAGTTTTCTGTTGGGTCTCAGATGGAAACCCTGCTTGGAATGCTCCTCAGCAAGGGTGTGCTCTTCAAAGGAAACACTTTCCTTGGGAATATTGCCTTGGTTTTGCAGAGAATCACTGGAAAAAACCCTTTTCCTTTTCCCCACTTCCCCCACTCGTCCCCCCCTTTTGTCCCCTTTTCACTCTCCCCTTTCCCCCCTTTTCACTTTCCCCTTTTCCCCCCTTTTTTCCCCTTTTCCCCCCATTTTCCCCCCATTTTCCTCCTTTTCACTTTCCCCTTTTTTCCCCTTCCTGCCTTTGCAAAGCCCCTTTGCCTTCATCTCATTTCCCCTTTATTTTTCCTTTCCTGCACTCCCTGCCCTGTTCCTGCTGGCCCAGCTGGGATGGCTGCCCTGCCATCCCCAGGGTTCCAAACCCATCCCTGCCATCCCCAGGGTTCCAAACCCCATCCCTGCAATCCCCAGCGTTCCAAACCCATCCCTGCAATCCCCAGCGTTCCAAACCCATCCCCAGGTTTCCAAACCCCATCCCTGCAATCCCCAGCGTTCCAAACCCCATCCCTGCAATCCCCAGCGTTCCAAACCCATCCCCGCAATCCCCAGGGTTCCAAACCCCATCCCTGCCATCCCCAGGGTTCCAAACCCATCCCCAGCGTTCCAAACCCATCCCTGCAATCCACAGCGTTCCAAACCCATCCCCAGGGTTCCAAACCCCATCCCTGCCATCCCCAGGGTTCCAACCCCATCCCTGCCGTCCCCAGGGTTCCAAACCCATCCCTGCCATCCCCAGGGTTCCAACCCCATCCCTGCCATCCCCAGGGTTCCAAACCCATCCCCAGGGTTCCAAACCCATCCCTGCTGTCCTTCTGTCTGCAGGACTGACGGACGCCTGCAAACAGGGGAGGGCTGACCTTGCCCTTGGCTCTGTGGCACAGAATTTCTCAGGAGCTGAGCTGCAAAGTGGCCCCTGGGAGTGCAGGGCAGGCAGTGATGGGAGAGGAAGGGGCTGGGATGTCTCGTTCAAGGTGGAGGAGGAGAGGGAAATGCAGCACCTCAATCCAAAATTTCTTCATTTACTTCATGTTTAGCCCCATTTCCATGCAGGGAAGAGATCAGAATTCCCAGAAATTCTCCTAGAAATTCCCCCTTCGTATTCCTGGAGGGTCTGGGCTGCCCTGGGGCCTCTGGGGAGAGCCTCAGCTCCTTGCCAGGGTCACTCCTTCCTCCCAGCAGTATTTGTATGGCTGGATCTGCTCCCTGTGCTTCTCCAGCGACTGCAGGGGGAGCCTTGGCACCAAAATTGGGCTGGGCTGCTCCAAGGCAGGGTAAAAAACGTCCATTCTGGTGGAAATACGGGAATCAAGCCCCAGATGGGGGCTTTGGAAATCCAAGGGTGCAGCCACTGTCTGGTGGGGGCTGCTCAGAGTGCAGCTGCTCCCAGCACAACGCTGGGCACCTTTTCCAGTTTACTCAGCAATTCAACTCACAACACCTCCAGTTAAGCCCAGCTTAAGCTTTCAAGCCCTGGGGAGGGGGTGTGGAAGGAGGGAGAGCAGCAGGCTCTTTGAATTCAGATTCCAAGGCCCCCGACCCGAGGGGTGGTTTGGGAGGGAATTCGGGTGGGAGCCACGTAGAGTGGGAGCAGCCCCTGCCCAGGATTTCTGGTTCCCAAGGAATATCTGTCCTTTTGGAGCCAGTTCCCTGTGCTGTCCCAATAGGGGAGAGCCTGCACTGAAGCTCCCAGAAGCAGCGAGCCCAGCTTGTGTTTTAGACCCCAGCTGGTTTCCATCAGCAGAGTTTATTCATTCTGGGCTCGGCAGAGAGATGCAGAAAAAGCAAGTGAAGCTGCAGAAATCAGTTTGGTTTCTGAATAAAGCTGTATTTTAATGAAGAAACAAATTCAGTGCTGCAAAACATCAAGTGAGAAGAAATTCTGCTGCAAACTTTCATGCTGAGCCGCTTCTGTTTTCTTCAGGCCACTTCTTCCTTGGGAAGAACAAGACCTCTGGAAATCAGGCTCCGGCTTTGGAAGGGTTTTCCAGGCTGGCTCAGCTCCCCTGTGGGAGCTGTGCTCTCCTCAAACCCTTCCTGCTCTCCTTTGGCAAGGACAAGGTGAAGGTGCTGAACTCAGTCCTCAAAGGTTTCCTGCTGGCTTTGGAGCCCTGCTTGGCCTCTGCAGCAGCCAGGACACAAACCCTGCCCTGGAGAGAGGCATCTCCTGTGATCCTGGGGCTCCAGAGCCAGGAACCAGCTGAGAAGTGACTCTGGGTCCATCCAGAATGGAGCTGCCCAGATCAAACCACCACAGGAGAAACCTCAGCCCTTGAGGGCAGAACTCTGAGATTTTCCTCCCTTCCCTGGAGCAACAACATCTCCAAGGTGACCTTGCAGCAGAGTGGTGCCGCACAGACTGGAGGAAGGTGATAATTTGGGTGTAAAATTGGCTGGAAGATCGAATGTAAAGGATTGCAACCCCTCCTGCACAGCCCAGCTTCCCTGCAGCATCCCTTGGGCTGATCCTGGTGCCAGCGCTGCTCAAAGTAGGCATGGACAGCTGGGAGCAAAGGGTGGGGAGAAAAGCAGGGGGTGGAGAGGATGAGGATGGGGAGAAGGGGATGGGGAACCGAGGATGGAGAGAAGGGGATGCAGAGCAGAGGATGGGGTGTAGAGGAGAGGATGAAGAGAAGAGGACAGAGAGCAGACGAGAGGATGAGGAGCAGGGGAATGAAGAGAAGAGGATGGAGAGGAGAGGATGGAGGGCAGAGCAGAGGATGCAGGGCAGGGGATGGGGAGAATGAGGAGCAGAGGATGAGGAGGAGGGGATGCAGAGCAGACCAGGAGATGGGGAACAGAGAATGGGGAGCAGAGCAGGGGATGGAGAGAAGGGGATGCAGAGCAGAGGACAGAGAGTAGAGAACAGGATGAGGATGGGGAGCAGAGGATGAGGAGCAAGGAATGAGGAGGAGAGGATGGGGAGCAGAGGTTGCAGAGCAGAGGACAGGATGAGGATGCAGGGCAGAGGATGGGGGGAGCAGGGAATGAGGAGCAAGGAATGAAGAGCTGAGGATGGGGAGCAGAGCAGAGGTTGCAGAGAAGAGGATGCAGAACAGGGAACAGGATGAGGATGCAGAGCAGAGGATGGGGAGAGAGGATGCAGGGCAGAGGATGGAGAGAAGAGGACAGGATGAGGATGCAGGGCAGAGGATGAGGAGCAGGGAATGAAGAGCAGAGGATGAGGAGCAGAGGATGCAGGGCAGAGGATGAGGAGCTGCTGGAAGGATGCACAGCCCCCTCCTGCTGCCCAGGGCTGCTCTAAAGGAGCTGAACTGAATGTTCATCTGTGTCCCACCGAGCCCTGGCCTTCCTTTCATCCTCACCCCCGCAGCTGTGTCCCTGCAGAGGGCCAGGCCCTGCTGTCCTACTTGAGCAGCTCTGCACAAGCTCCTCAGGAGCTCTTGGTGCTCTGCCCTCCACCCCTGAACCCCTGACTCTCCTCTCCTGCTGTGTCCCATCCGTGGGGACAGGGACAGAGCTGTCCCTGTGCTCTGTGCAGGGCTGTGCTGCCTGAACAAAGGGCATTTTCTCATCTGGGGGCAGCTCTGGGCTGTGGCTGCTCCTCAGCAGGGCTCAGACCCTCAGGGAGGGCACAGGGGTCGCCTCTGCCTGCAGAGGAACCTGCCCTGGCTGTCCCCAGGAGGGGATGCAGCTGCTCACAGTGACCCTGGCATGTGTCACAAAGTCTCTTTTTCCCAGCCTGGTGGTCACAGAAGGAGTCAGAACTCTTCAGTTCTCGGCCTCAAGGTTGGTTATTGTTTTTTATTTATAAAATTCTTTCTCCTGACCTGCTCAGCAGGACAGACAGAGGCACTCTGCCTGCCCCTGGGGCAGTGTTGTCTTTTTATACTAAAAATTACCTGTACAATATTTACAATTACTTTCCAATTGCTATCACCTGTGTTAGACAGTGAGCTTCTACTCTAAACCAATCCAAAAGTGCCACCATCACAGCAGAAGATGGAGGCCAAGAAGAAGAAGGAGAAAGGCTGGACATGCCCAGATCCCTCCATCTTGCCCCCTGAACCCCCATTCTAAAAACCCCAAAAAATCCATTTTTCACCCTGTGACCAACTAATTATTATTCTACTTAGACTTTTGTGGCCTGCAGATCCTCATGTAAGGTTGGTAATTTGCTCCATGGGTCATAATCAAACCCCCAGGTGTTCTGGGCTCTGTGCCAGGGTCTCTGAGCCCCCTGGCAGGGTTTGGGCACCCCAGGACAGCCAGAGGGATGTGCTGAACTCTGACACCCCAGATCCCCCCTGGATGACAGCGTTGGCTTCCCCAGGGTGTGGGGCAGTGTCACTGTCACCCCCAGGTGTAAATTCAGCCCTGGGCTGCCCAAAAGCACCCACAGGAGCTGCCAGGGCTGGGGCTTGCTCTCAAATCAGAGAGGGCAGAGCTGGGACACGGCAGCACCAGGCAAGGAGGGGCCAGAGCTGAGCCCATTCCCCTGCTTTGTCCCTCCCTGCCAGAAATCCCGGCAGTGAGGAAGAGCCCGATGCCTTCAGACACTGGCGTCCCTGCCAGCATTAATTTTCCAGTTGGCAGAGAAGGCCAATGACAGGAGCTGGTGCCAGGAACAGTGGAGAGCAATTTCTGGGGTGGTTGATCTCCTGTTCCAGGCAGCACCATGGTCACAGGTGGTGGGAAAAGCAATTACACTGCAGACAGCAGAGCTGGGCCCTGAGCCCCTGGCAGGCAGGGCCAGAGCTGCTCTGCAGGGTGAAGAAGGAGCAGCTGTGGGTGCTGACAGCTCCTGCCTTATCTCTCTCACTGTCTTTCCTTCCCCTCTCTTCCTCTTTCTTCCTATGCTTTGTCTCCCATTTACTCTTAAATAAAATCTCTTCTATTGACTTTGGCGCGAACTTGGGCAAAGGCACCTCAGAATAAAATCCTGACTTTGCTCCTCCATCTCTTCCTGTCCCTGTCCCTGTGCTGAGGCTCCCCGTGGGCTCGTGACCCAAAAGCTCAGGCCACTGACCTCCTTTCCTCCTCCTCCTCCTCCTCCTGCTGCCCAGTGGGACATCAGCTCCTGGCCAAGGAGAAAATGGGGCAGCTCAGACGTCTGTACAGGAGAGCTTCTCTGCAGTGCCCAGGACCTCCAGGAAATGGGATGTGAGCAGCAGGGAGGCTGGGACAGCTCTGGAGTTTGTCCTGCTCTCCTGGCTGTTCCCAGTGCACCTCTGCCCATTGCTGTGCTCAGGAGAGAAGCAGGGCTGAGGTGATTCTGGAAATGGGAAAGGAAATGGGATGTGAGCAGCAGAGGAGGCTGAGACAGCTCTGGAGGTTGTCCTGCTCTCCTGGCTGCTAGTTGTGGGATTTGTCCTGCTGTCCTGGCTGCTCTGCCCATTGCTGTGCTCAGGAGGGAAGCAGGGCTGAGATGATTCTGCATTTGGGGCAGTGAGCAGTTATAGGAATGTGTATGAGCAGTTATAGGGACGTGTATGAGCACTTATAGGGACGTGTATGAGCAGTTATAGGGACGTGTATGAGCAGTTATAGGGACGTGTATGAGCAGTTATAGGAACGTGTATGAGCAGTTATAGGGACGTGTATGAGCAGTTATAGGGACGCGTTTCTTGTTGACGGAGTGACAAAACTATTTTTGGGGTTTTTGTTTTTTTTTTGAAAAGGAAATAAGCTTAGAAGTTTTTTTCTTCAATGAGGTGAAAAGACATTTTATAGGACCTAGGGGACTCTATCTCAAAGTCTTTATCTTTAAGGATAGCTAATTGGACAGAAGCTAAAAAGTCCTTCTTGAGCAATTTACTAGAAAAGTAAGACAACAAAGAAACAAATCACTCTTGTGAGGTGTTTTACCAGGGGCAGGAGGACTTCTTGCACTTGGCTCGGTTTTTCTTTGTAAAGAGTTTTGTTATTTTGCTTCCAACACTGCCACAGAAGCCATCCTGCTGATTTTCTGCCTTCTGAGGTAGCTGAGCTGTCTTGGGTGTGAAATAGATCTCTGAGAGCTGATGAGACCTGGCTGGAGGAGACCCCTATTTCAACCAGGGTCACTCCTGGTGACATCTCAGGTGTGTCTGGAGGGCAGCTGGGCAGGGAGCAGGGCAAGGGAGGGGATGTGTCCCCTCTGCTGGGCGCTCTGAGGTCACAGCTGAGCTGCTGTGTCTGCTCTGGGGGCTGTGCTGGGGGACAGCCTCAGGCTCCTGAGGGAGCTGTGGGATGAGCTGCCTCCTTTGGAGGCAGAAATCTCACTGAATGTGTGAGAAAATGAGAATTTCACAGCCAGCCTTGAAGGAAAGGTGGGATCTCCATTCTTGGCTACTGAAACTCCAGACCCGGAGCAGCCTCCTCTGTCCTTGCTGGAGTCCCCTCCTGAGCAGGGCGTGCACTGGGCACCCCTGGCAGCCCATCCTGGCATGAATGACTCCATGGATCCGTGATTTTCAGGCTGTGCAGGGAGAGGGAGGATGCTGGAGGTGTGATCCCAGCCGGGGTGAGGCCACTGCCCAAAGGGGAATTGCTTCCTTGGTCTCCCAGCCCAGCTTTGTACTTAATTTGCACCTTGGCTGCAGGAGATGCAGAAGAACTGATTCATCCTTAGGGGAAATTCAATTAAGCAGCAGCCCCAGGCTGGTGAATATTTAAAGGGCTGGAGATGTGCTGTGAAGGGCATTGGTTGGGCAGCTGTGCAGAAAATCCCTTGTAAGTCTTTAATAAAACTTCAGGAGGCAAAGAGCAACAGAGCAGCAAGGAGAGAGAGCTGCTCTCCTGCAGGAGAGGGAGCAGAGCTGTGACACCCCTGGATGGGACACTGTGACACACCTGGGATGTGACACTGTGACACACCTGGGGCTCCTGGGCACTGTGACACACCTGGGGCTGGGGCACTGTGACACACCTGGATGGGACACTGTGACACCCCTGGGGCTCCTGGGCACTGTGACACTGTGACACACCTGGGGCTGGGGCACTGTGACACACCTGGGGCTCCTGGGCACTGTGACACTGTGACACACCTGGGATGGGACACTGGGACACACCTGGATGGGACACTGTGACAACCCTGGGGCTCCTGGGCACTGTGACACACCTGGGATGTGACACTGGGACACTGTGACACACCTGGATGGGACACTGGGACACTGTGACACACCTGGATGTGACACTGTGACACACCTGGGGCTCCTGGGCACTGTGACACACCTGGGGCTGGGGCACCCCTGGGGCTGGGACACTGTGACACACCTGGATGGGACACTGTGACACCCCTGGGGCTCCTGGGCACTGTGACACTGTGACACACCTGGATGGGACACTGGGACACTGTGCCAGCCCTGGGGCTCCTGGGCACCCCTGGGCTGGCCCAGGTGCCCGGCAGGGCAGGGATGTGAGGCCAGGGCTTCCAGCAGAGCAGTTTCCTGCAGAGCCAGCTCTGCGTGGAGAGCAGGGGTCTCACAGCTCCAATTGTTGGTGTTTTTGGGCTGTACCTGAGCTAACGCCTGGTGCTGTGTGGGGTCAGGGGACAGGACGGGGTCCAGACGGGGGCATGGGGGATTTTGTGCCCTTCAGCAGAGCCATGGACAATCCCTCACATTGCTGCAGCCCTGGGGTGACCTTCAGCCCCAAGCTCTGCTGGACACGATGGCTGGAGAGGCTCCTGGAGCAGAGGCTGCGTTAAAGGAATAAAATGGGGATTTATTAAAAGTTCTCCAAGGATCCACCTTGGGCAGTGCAAGAGCCCAGCCAGGGCTGCACCCAGGATGGACTCAGAGTCAGGAGCTTTCACCCTTTTTGGTCCATTTCCACACTGGGGTTCATTGTCCAGGCTTTGTTCCATTCTGGGCTCCCAGGACAGCTGCATTTCGTGCCCAAATGGGATCTGCTGCCAGTGAGGAAGATTCCATCACGCTCCCAGAGCAGAGCTGTCTGCTGGAATGCTCATCCCAGCCATCCCAGGCTCGGAATTTGGTGTGACAAAGTTCAAATCAGCTGTCTTGTTCCTTCTGGGAGATGCCATGGTGCATGAAGCTCTGCCTGTGCTCATCCAGAGCCACTGGTAGATGTCCTTGTCAAAGCCTAACTTTGGAGAAGAATCCTTTGGGATGAAAGGCACTGAATAATATCATTATTAGGTATCTGCTCCTGACATGAAAATCAAGTGCTTCAGCTCTTTGGAGAATTTTCTGCATTGGCCTTTGAAGAATCATCTCCAGGGCAAATCCTTCTCCAGCTGGAATCCAGGACTTCACACACGAGCGCTGCCCTTTGCTGCAGGAGGGAATGTCTAGGAAATGGACCTTGAAGCAATAAGTAAATGCAGCAGTTTCTCCTGGTGTGCAGCTGCTGAAGCAGTGAAAGACAGAGAAATATGAAGGACAGGCTGCTGTAACATATGAGCTCTGTCAACAAAAGAAATGTCATGTCAGCCTTGGATGAACAGCCTCAAATCAACAGCGGACACTGGATTGACTCAGCTGCTGTCAGGGTGTCCTATTAGGAGATGGATGACTTCAGAGGGAGAATTTCTCAATCCATTTATATGAAGAATTTGCCTCTAAATTCAAAAGGAGGTTCTCAGCAGAATTGCTTTAGAATTTATGGCCCAGCATCTGTATCTCTTTTGTTTCCCCGGTGAGGAGGAGGCAGGAAGGTGAAATATTCCCAGAGTGGGCCTGGCCTGGCTCTCCTGGCCAGACCCTCCTCATCCCCTGCTGGGGGACCCATCACTCTCCCCTGTCCCTGTCCCTGTCCCTTCCTCTGGTGCAGCCAATCCAGCCCAGGGCTGACCAAAATTCACTTTATGCCTTTGGGCTCCACGCTGCCCTGGCCAGAGGCTTTGGGAGATGCCAATCTTTTGTCCATGATGGTTTTTCTGCCCCAAAAGCTGCAGCCAGGAGAAAATAATTTGCACTGGCAGACTGGCAATGAGGATGAGGAAGTGCCACCTCTCTCTGAGCCCTTGGATTTTCATGGTTTTTTGTTTTTTTCCAAAACCCCAGGCCACCAGATTGGTGTCCCACTCTCCCACTGGTGAAATTCAGCAGCAGCTAAAGGAAACAGGCTGAGTTCACCTAAAATCTGAGTTCATGCCTAAGCCTGTGATGGTGTTTGCAGGGGTCTGAGGATGAGGGAACAGACGAGGATCTGACTCCGTGTTTCACAAGGCTGATTTATTATTTTAGGATATATATTACATTAAAACTATACTAAAAGAATAGAAGAAAGGATTTCATCAGAAGGCTGGCTAAGAATAGAAAAAGAAAGAATGAATAACAAAGATTTGTGTGTCGGACAGAGAGTCCGAGCCAGCTGGGCTGTGATTGGCCATTAATTAGAAACATCCACATGAGCCCAATCCCAGCTGCACCTGTTGCATTCCACAGCAGCAGATAACCATTGGTTACATTTTGTTCCTGAGGCCTCTCAGCTTCTCAGGAGGAAAAATCCCAAGGAAAGGATTTTCATGGAAAGATGTCTGTGACATAAACCTAGGCACCGGTGGCCTTCCTCCATCCTTATTTAAATCCCTTGAGAGCTGGGTTTGGAGCAATCCTGGAGCACGGGGGAGCAGGTGAGGGAATCACCCAGAGCTGTGTGCAGGCTCATTCCTGCCCTGTGCTCCCAACATCTCCCACCTGGGCAGGAGAGGCCCAGGGAGTCCCTGAGGAGTCCAGGGAGACCTTGGTTGGTGTCCTTGGGATGGCCTGGGGTGGCTGCACTGCCTGGATTATTCCTGTCCATGGGATAATTGGTGCTCCCTGGGCCCAGGAGGGTCCTTCAGCAGCTGAGTGCAGCTCACAGGGGTGGGGAGGAGGGCACTGGAGAGGCACACCTGGGCTTTTGACCTTGCCAGGGAGTATTGCAAGTGCTTGTGAGTGGAAGCACTCCAAAGGGCAGCTCTTGTCCCTCCTTTCCCAGCAGGCAATCCCAGCCCATTCATTCCCATTCCCATTCCCTTTTTGCCAGCTGCAGCCTCAGCACAGCCTGCTCTGGTCACACCACAGCTCTCCATGTCCCTGACCTCCCTTGTGCTTGGGAAGTCAGAGCTGAGCTGGGCTTCCACAGCCCTGGGAAACTCGTGGTGTGCCTGAATTTCCAGCAGATTTCCAGCTGGGCACTGCCGCTCCTGAGGGATTTGGTTTGTGTGTTTACTCAAAGCTGGTGGCTCTTTTCATCCAGGGATGCCTTTAAAGGAGTTGCCCCAAACCCCCCTCAGCATCAGCAACGCTTTGTGGGTTTGTCAGATGTTCCTTTTCCCAAAGGCTGCTCAAGATTTCAGTTTAACTGGTTTTAAGTCAGATTTAAAAGTCATGAACACAGCTCACCCATCTGCATAATCTCTGGATTGTTATTCCTGTGTTGAAACATGAAAACTTCTGCTGTCAGTGCTGTCAGGGCTGGTGGTTCTCCCCTGAGTGGAGAGAGTTGTGAAGAATTCATGGACCACTGCCCTTCCCACCAGTGGTATCCCAAGAAAACAGAGGGAAATGCTGGAGGGGCATGGATGATCACCTGTGTGAGGTGGGAGCAGAACAGATCTCCAGGTACCTCTTCCAGCTCCTTCCTGGCTGTGCTGTTCCCAGCTGGCTGCAAACTTGCAGCTTTTTGTTTCATTTTCAGGGGGAGAAAAAAAAGATGCTTTTTAAATGCTTGTGTGGAAACCATTCCTGCTTCCCTCTGCTCCTTGGGCTCTGCTTGTTCTCTCAGCAGTGTCTCCCGCCAGGGAGGAGGGAAATGGTTCATTTCCCATCCCTGGGAGCTGGGGCTGGGCAGAATGTGTGACTGAACCTGCCCCAGGACACAGCTGCTGTCCTCAGCCAGCTCCTGCCACGCTCTGGCATTCCTCAGTCTTGTTCTGCTGCTCATGGTGAGGGCAGTGAGGCAATGAGGGCAGCGATGGCAGCGATGGCAGTGAGGCAATGAGGGCAGCGATGGCAGCGATGGCAGTGATGGCAGTGATGGCAGTGAGAGCAGTGAGAGCAGCGAGGGCAGCGAGGGCAGCGATGGCAGTGATGGCAGTGATGGCAGTGATGGCAGTGATGGCAGTGATGGCAGCGATGGCAGTGAGGGCAATGAAGGCAGCGAGGGCAGTGATGGCAGTGATGGCAGCGAGGGCAATGAAGGCAGCGATGGCAATGAGGGCAGTGAAGGCAGTGAGGGCAGCGAGGGCAATGAAGGCAGCGATGGCAATGAGGGCAGTGAAGGCAGTGAGGGCAGCGAGGGCAATGAAGGCAGCGATGGCAATGAGGGCAGTGAAGGCAGTGATGGCAATGAGGGCAGTGAAGGCAGTGATGGCAATGAGGGCAGTGAAGGCAGTGATGGCAGTGAGGGCAGTGATGGCAGTGAGGGCAGTGAGGGCAGTGAGGGCAGCGATGGCAGTGATGGCAATGAAAGCAGTGATGGCAATGGGGGCAGTGAGAGCAGTGAGGGCAGCGATGGCAGTGATGGCAATGAAAGCAGCGATGGCAGTGATGGCAGTGAGGGCAGTGATGGCAGTGATGGCAGTAAGAGCAGTGATGGCAGTGATGGCAGTGATGGCAATGATGGCAGCGAGGGCAGCGATGGCAATGGGGGCAGTGATGGCAGCTGCTCCTGGGAGCCACCAAGGCCATGTGAGGGACAGGGACAGGCACAGGGACAGGGACAGGCACAGCCCAGTGCCACCCCTTGGCAGGGCAGCAGCTGGCACAGCTGGATCCAGCCAGGGCCTGCCCACTGCCCCTGCCTCACCTGCACCACGGGATGTGCATCACCAGCTTGCTCTGAGCCTTCAGTTTTACCTTTCCTATTTCCCAGGCTCTGCACTGCACTGGTAAATAACTCTGAACTGCACAGAAAGTGTCAGCAAGGTCTCCTCCCAGCTCAGGCACACAGAACAATCCTTTTCCAGCCCCAGAACCAAGGACACCGCTGCAGCCTCAGCCCCAAAAAGTGCAAACAGCAGGGAATGGAGGAGAGCAACCTGGGAGGGTGGGACTGCATCACCTGGAGCTGGGATTGGGCACTGAACCCCAGCGTGGAAATGGAGCAGAACTCATCAAAGGGTGAAAACTCCTGACTCTGAGTCCATCCTGGGCCCACCTTGGGTGCAGCCCTGCCTGGGCTCTTGCACTGCCCAAGGTGCATCCTTTGAAGGTTTTTTTTTTAATAAATCCCCACTTCATTCCTTTAACTGTGTCCAGCCTCTCCCATTTTCCCCTCCCTTCCCTGATGATCTAACTATGGAATGCAGGAAGGAAGCACAGACAGCAGCCACACAGGTGAGATAAAACAGAAAATAAAGCCCCAGAAACACTGGTGGCAATTAAGGCATGTTGGAAGTTATGAACTGGGGATCGCTGTCACGCTGGAGCACCTGGGAAAAGCTGTGCCTGGCACAACAAAGGGATAAAAAAGGCATAAATCTTGATGAACATAAAGAAATCAATCCGTGCTGAATTTGGGAAGAAGCGAGGTGAATAGTACATGAGGAGGATGAATTATTTTTCCAGCCCTTTGACAGGGAAGGATGATGTTAAACAATGTTTGTCAGCAGGGAAAATATTTACATTGCAAGCATCGAGAGAGCTGTGCCAGGGAGCCCAGACAGGGCTGGTTCCCTTGGGGACACCCCTGAGGGTCAGGGGGGGTTAAAGCCCTGCCCAGTCCAGAGGGGCTGGGGGGGTTTGACCCCATCATGGGAACGCTGGGATGGGATTCTGTCAAAATGGGACTAAAATAACACCAGTCAACAACCTCAGGGAAAGTAGGTCTCATCTGACTAACCTGAGCTCTTCTATTTTTAATGATATACAAAATAGCTTGGTAATGATATCTACAGAGGGGTGGCACAGTATTTCATCATGCTGGGCTGGCAGAACAGCTCGTTGCAGGATGAACAGAGCCCAGCTGAGGGAAGGAGGGATCAGCACCTTCTGGAACAGCAAAAACATTGATTTTTCCTCATATCACCAGACTGACCACAGAGCTGCTCCTTCCAGAGCCTGTTTTCCTACATCATTTCAGTTTGGAGTTAGTTGTGCTTTCTTTAATACCTGGTTTGTAGCAATATCAAAAATTATTCTGCATTCCCTCATGGGCTGAAGATGCTCTGATGGAACAGGAGCTCTGAGCATCCCAGATCTTTCCCTGCAGCAGGGAAAAAATCAAATCCTTTGCAGTGAGAAGCTCTGGAGGTCCTTGAGTCAAGGATAATCATCATTTCCCTCCTCAATTCTGTAACTTTTAGGGGGTGTGAGTAAAAACCATCAGGAAATCTTCCACTCCATAGCCCTGCCATGATACAAACATTTTATGAGTGTATATTTAAGCAGTTATAGAGCTTAACATGAATTTATTGGGATTTTTACTTTGGAAATTTGTTTCACATCCAGTTATGCATTTTTAATTGACAATTAGTCTCAAGCTCGCTTGAATACCAATTAAAATTCAATCAAAATACACCAAACTAGCATTGTTAAATGAACTTTAAATTAAGTATATGCAGGGAAAAGTCTATTTAAACTCGGTCTGCATGAAAAATTTACCCAAAAATGGCTGGTTTGGGGCAGAGCTCCCTCCCCTGGGATGGGGCTGAGGGTCTGCACAGCCCAGAGCATTTCCAGAGCCCTTTAATGGCAGTGGCTGCCCCGAGGCAGGGCTTTGTGCTTCCCAAAAACTGGGCATGGAGCATTTTCCAGGTTATGAAAAATGGGGATGCAGCATTTTCCAGCTTATAAATTAACAGCAAAATTCTGGCCAGCATCACCTCACCTCCCACAGCCCCGAAGCTGAATGGGAAAGAGCCTGCAGGAAATGGATTTTAGGAAGTTGTAAGGAGTGAGAGGAAATAAATTTGGTTCAGAATCCCTGAGCTGTGCCAGCAGAGCTTCTCTCACCCAAAAATCCCAATTCCCAGTTGTCAATTAAAAATTCCCAATCCCAATGCTTTCACGTGAACCTGCTCATGAGAGGCTGCAGATTTCATCCTGAGAGGATTTATTTTATTATTTATAATATTTATATATTATTTATATAAATATATTTAGATATGTTTAATATTTATTTATATATTTTATATCTATATATAAAATATTTTATATACTCCTTATATTTCTTTTATTATCATTTATTTCTTGGGACTTTTCACCCTTCATTTTTCACGCCGTTTGGGAGTTGAAGAGGAAGAAAAAGTTTTGGAGGAGATACCAAGAAATCCTATTGGATAATTCTGGTCTTTAATTAGATGTTAATGGCTTTTCCTCAGTGCAGCAACCTGTGCTCTTTATCAAATGAGAAGCCTCTTGCAAGAGGTTAATTTGGGAATATCTTGTAATAAAGAGGAATATTTGTGTAATAAAATCCGTGTGTCTGTGTCCTGTGAGAGAAACACTCAGAGTGGGAGTTTAGCAAGGTCACTGATGCTGCAAGTGCTGCTAAAATAGGAATTCATCCCTGAGTAAACATTAGTTCTATTAATTGGGGAATTAGTTACCTGCCAGTGCTTAAGCAAGGCTCTCACCCAACTCAGGGAGAGCAGAGAAACCTCTGAAAAGATAATTGAGATGAGACAATGCCTTCTTTAAAGATCACTCACCATTTAAACTTCTTTAAATAATTAATTAGGCTCAGAAAGATCATTCTGAGAGCTGGTGAGCTCTGCCTGAACACCAGGAGCCAGTTTAAGGCAGAGCATCAGGGATCTCATAGAGGGGAAGGTGGAGCTCAGAAAGCAGCACAGACATGGGAAAAGGCCCATTTTAATGAAACTCCAAGGATTCCTTGCAGGGACACCCCCAGAGGTGGTGGGGAGGCAATGGAAACAGGGACAGGAGGGGTTTCTAGCACCTTCCTTGGGGCTGTGCCCCCAGGCACACGAGGAGAAGGAGCCAAAGCCTCCCTGGGCTGAAGGTGGTAAACTCAGAGCATCCCTGTGCCTCTGGAAGGGGCAGCACGTCCTGCCCAGCCCTGGGAGCTGTGGGGGAACCATTGTGGGTTCTTCTGGGTCAGGACTGAAGGCACCTGAGACAGGATTTCATGTTGGGACTCAGGGGTTTCTTATTTATTACCAGTGAAACAGCCTCACAACCCTGAGTTCTGCAGCTTTCCATTAGAAGGCACAAAATGGCCACAATCTCTGGTTCCAAGGTCTTTTAAAGCTAAATTATCCAATTAAGAGCTGACACCTGGATCATTTTCCCTTTTAACCCAATATCTGATCCCACAGAGCCCCCATTGGGGACTTTTCTGCCCAATTACAAAATGCCACCCAAAGCCATGGAGAAGGAGGAAGAAGCAGCATGAAGAAGATGAAACCCAGGATGACACCCTGTGCCCTCCATCTTGCTGCCATCCACAGCACACTAAAAACCCCAAAACCTCAATTTCTCACCAGGTGATTCACCTGCACTGCTCTCTATAATCTATTGCACAATTTTGTGGGTTCCAGTCTATTCTGGAGTTCAGGAAACTTTCTCCATGGATGAGGGTCAGAGTCAGTGCTGCCCTGGGGCTCAGGGCACCCCAGAGCAGACACAGAAATATTCCCTGCGGTGCCCTGGATTTGTACAGGGAGGGGACAGCACAGGGCAAACTTCACCTCCTGAGCCTCTGTCAGGGGGTTTGTGCTGCTGGCTGCTGAAATTAATATTTCTCAATTAGCAGTTTGCTCATGGCCTAGCACAGGGGAGCTCAGTCTTGGAGCCCCTTCCAGAACCCCAAGGGGTTTGCAGAGAGCTGGAGAGGGAATTCAGACAAGGGCCTGGAGTGGTGGGAAAAGGAGAATGGTTTTAAATGGAAAGGGAAGAGATTGAAATGAAATATTAGGAGGGAATTGCTCCCTGTGAGGGTGGAGAGGCTGCCCAGGGGATGCTGGTGAGGGGTGGCTGGTGCAGGGCTGTCCCCTGGTGAGGAGCAGTTTGTGGAGGCTGATAAGAACTGTTTTACAGCAGAACATAATCCACTGTAGCACTTTATTATGCCTAATGCAAGGGGAGAGTAAACAGGGCTGCCGAGAATTAAAATCAATGGCATTCTCCTCTCCACAGCCATATCAGCTCGTCAGTAATTACTTGTTTGTTGTCTTCATTGTGAATCCCAACAATTCCAAGGTTGTTAATGCTCCAAGAGAGAAAATGAAATTACATATTCAATTTATTCTGCACGGAAACAAATTAGCAGGAAGAAAAGGGGATTTATTTGCATTCCTGCAGTGGAGTCGCTGCCATCCTGTGGGATGGAGCTGCCTCCTTTGGGCTCCCTGGGGACTGGGAATCACCTGCCAGCCCCAGCAGTGAGGGTTCAGTGGAGCCTGGGAGCCCCATCCTGTCCCAATTGTCCCTTTTGTGTGGGATGGAGCTGCCTGGGGCTCCCTGCAGGGACAGAGCAGCGACCCCTGGGGATGCTGGGGATGCTGGGCTGGGGACACTGACCCCCCCTTGTGGTGCCCAAAGCTCTGTCCCTGGCTCTGTCTGCCTGGGGTGGTGTTTGAGGGTCCCCAGGACGAGGTGAGAGATGAGAATCTTGACTCCATATTTCAGAAAGCTGATTTATTATATATTAATTGTATATATTATATTATATTATATTATATTATATTATATTATATTATATTATATTATATTATATTATATTATATTACATTACATTATATTATATTATCTTATATTATATTATGTTATATTGTATTGTATTCTATTATATCATATTATATTATATTATATTATATTATATTATATTATGTTATGTTATGTTATGTTATGTTATGTTGTATTGTATTCTATTATATCATATTATATTATATTATAATGTTATATTATATTATGTTATATTATATTGTGTTATATTATATTATGTTATATTATGTTATATTATATTATATTATATTATATTATATTATATTATATTATATTATATTATATTATATTATATTATATTATATTATATTATATTATATTATATTATATTATATTGTTATGTTATGTTATGTTATGTTATGTTATGTTATGTTATATTATATTATATTATATTATATTATATTATATTATATTATATTATGTTATGTTATATTACGATACTACATTATGATATTATATTAAAAATGCTGTACCAAAACGACACTAAAGAATAGAAGAAGGGAGACCCCAGAAGGCTGGAAAAGCTGGCACTGATGGCACTGATGTGCCCCAGCCCTGCTAAGTGCCACCCCCAGCCCCTCTGGCAGGGCTGCAGACCCAGGACCTGCCCACATCCTTCAGATTTCTGCACCCACGAGCTGCTCTGTGTGCCCTGGTGCTCCACCATGAGCTGGGGATCCAAGGACTCCGGGATCCAGGAGGAGCAGGAACCAGCCTGAGGCTCCAGGGGCTGCTCAAGCAAAGCAGCTGCACCAGGCTGAGCCTGCTCCAGGCCTGGGGAAAACGACAAAAAGGCAACATTTGCCAGGAAAGAATGCAGAACTAAGTGGGGAAAATACATTTTAATGAAATGCAAATATGTTTCCCGGCATCGAGGAGAGAATTAAAAGCATAAATAAATAAATGAAAGCATGGAGTGAGCGTTTAGCACCAGATTTGAAGTTTTGCTTAAAGAAACAGGCCCAGCTGATGAGGGCCTGAGTTTCTCCACATTCCTGAGCACTCTCTCTATCCTGGTTGAGTTTAGATGGCTCCAAAGTTTGGCTTTAAAGCCTGACTCAATTTTTGGAGGATCAAGCAGAGGCAGTGCCAGCGCACTGGGGCTTGGACATGGCCTCAGGGCTGCTGGTGCTTCCCCAGCTCTGCCAGAAGAGCCTGGCAGGACCAGGGACGGATCCATTTGTCCCATTCTCTCTTTCGGGCTTGTTCAACCGCGCTGACAGCTCTGGCTCACACCCTGCCCATGCCCCGGGGCTAAGACACAGCTCAGCCCCATGGAAGGGGCAGGAGGATGCTCCTGTCCCCATGGATTGCTTCAGTTCCTATGAATTGATCCTGTCCCTATGGATTAATCTTGTCCCCATGGATTGCTCCTGTCCCCATGGATTGTTCCTGTCCCCATGAATTGCCCTTGTCCCCAAAAATTGCTCCTGCCCCCACGGATTGCTCCCTGCTTCCAGACAAGCCCAGGATGCAGGGGGATGCAGGGGATACAGGAGGATGCAGGGGATTCAGGAGGATGCAGGGGATTCAGGAGGATGCAGGAAGATGCAGGGGATGCAGAGGATACAGGGGATACAGGGGTATGCAGGAGGATTCAGGGGGATGGAGGAGGATGCAGGGGAATGCAGGAGGATGCGGGGGATGCAGGGGATGCAGAGGATGCAGGGGATGCAGGGGATGCAGAGGATGCAGAGGATTCAGGGGATGCAGGGGATACAGGGGATACAGGGGATGCAGGGGATGCAGGAGGATGCAGGGGATGCAGGGGATGCAGGGGATGCAGGAGGATTCAGGGGATGCAGGGGATGCAGGGGATGCAGGGGATGCAGGGGATGCAGGGGATGCAGGGGATGCAGGGGGATGCAGGGGGATGCAGGAGGATGCAGGGGATGCAGGGGATGCAGAGGATGCAGAGGATGCAGAGGATGCAGAGGATGCAGGAGGATGCGGGGGATGCAGGGGATGCAGGGGATGCAGGGGGATTCAGGGGGATGCAGGGGGATTCAGGGGATGCAGGGAATGCAGGAGGATGCAGGAGGATTCAGGGGGTTCAGGAGGATGCAGGAGGATGCAGGAGGATTCAGGGGATGCAGGGGGATTCAGGGGATGCAGGGAATGCAGGGGGATGCAGGAGGATGCAGGGGATGCAGGGGATGCAGGGAATGAAGGGGATGCAGGGGATGCAGGGGATGCAGGGGATGCAGGAGGATTCAGGGGGTTCAGGGGGATGCAGGGGGATTCAGGATCCTCTCCTGCAGCCTTGCAGGCCATGCTGGGAGCCAGAAGCGCTAATTTCCCTGCGTGGCTCCTGAGCAAATGTTTTGCCTCCTCTGCCCTGATTCAGCGCTTCTGCAAAGCACCCAGGAGCCCATGGGGAACTTCAGGCCCAAATAACTTTGCAAGTGTTATTTTCCAGAGCAACATTATTCTCATTTAGGGCTACCCTGTGAGCATAGAAATCTCTCATAATGATTTCCCTGTCAGCTGCTTCTTTTCAAGACCTTTTTCTCCTTCCTAGAAATGCATGACACACTATGGAAATTATGTAAAGCTCCTGCTCTCCGTGCCTATGAATAGTGTTTTTCTGCTCTGTATTGGTTTATATTTGGGTTCCATAATCACACTCATATTTTAAGTTTAACCAAGGCACAATTTCTCTAACAAGGGCAGCAAACAAAGCAAGGTGTTTAAGCTGAGCAAACGAGGGCAGAAGTGGATCCTTTACTTTCTTAATGCTTCCCTGCTCCAAATTATTCCCTGCGCGTTCCATTTAGACAACGGCCACAAATGATTTGTAGGAGTTTTCCATCCCCAAAACCTAATAACACAGCAGGGCTGTGCTGCTCCCAGCTCCCTTCCTGCTCCTTTCAGAGCAGCTCCACGCTTTTGTGTGGCAGCTCAGCCCATTTGTTCTTTATTAAAATGAAAATTAGCATGAGAGCCAAGCTCTCGCTTAATGGGCTCCAGCGCTGCCTCGCCAACACTTTTGTTAAAGCAGTCCTGGTCTGTGCTGTCATTCTGCCTTCCCAAATGGGAGAGGAAATGGAAATGCTGGCTGTGAGCAGGGAGAAAAGCAGGGAAGTGTGCTTGGAGCATGTGCTATTAGTGCTGGGAGCTCGTGGAACAGGGAGGGAGTGAAGGACGGGGCTGCAGAATGGCCTCTCCCAGGCTGTGCCCTTCCTGTTGAGGGCCCTGAGCATGGGGATGGGGTGGGATGTGTGTGCTGTGTGAGGTGTGAGTGCTGAGCAGTGTGTCTGAGCAGTGTGAGTTGTGTGTGCTGTGTGAGCAGTGTGAGCTGTGTGAGGTGAGGAGTGTGAGCAGTGTGTGCTGTGCTGTGTGAGCAGTGTGTGCTGTGTGAGGTGAGGAGTGTGAGCAGTGTGTGCTGTGCTGTGTGAGCAGTGTGTGCTGTGTGAGGTGAGGAGTGTGAGCAGTGTGTGCTGTGCTGTGTGAGCAGTGTGTGCTGTGTGAGGTGAGGAGTGTGAGCAGTGTGTGCTGTGTGAGCAGTGTGAGCAGTGTGTGCTGTGTGAGCAGTGTGTGCTGTATGAGGTGAGGAGTGTGAGCAGTGTGTGCTGTGTGTGCTGTGCTGTGTGAGCAGTGTGAGCAGTGTGTGCTGTGTGAGCAGTGTGAGCAGTGTGTGCTGTGTGAGCAGTGTGTGCTGTGTGTGCTGTATGAGGTGAGGAGTGTGAGCAGTGTGTGCTGTGTGTGCTGTATGAGGTGAGGATTGTGAGCAGTGTGAGCAGTGTGTGCTGTGTGTGCTGTGTGTGCTGTATGAGGTGAGGAGTGTGAGCAGTGTGTGCTGTGCTGTGTGAGCAGTGTGTGCTGTGTGTGCTGTGTGTGCTGTATGAGATGAGGAGCGTGAGCAGTGTGTGCTGTGCTGTGTGAGCAGTGTGTGCTGTGTGAGGTGTGAGTGCTGAGCAGTCCATGGTGTGTGTGGTACAAGTGGTGAGCAGTGTGAGCAGTGTGAGCAGTGTGAACTGAGCAATGTGAGCAGTGTGAGCAGCATGCACTGAGCAGTGTGTGCTGTGTGTGCTGTGTGTGCTGTGTGTGGTGTGAGTGCTGAGCAGTGTGAGCAGCGTGTGCTGTGTGTGCTGAGCATTCTGTGGTATGTGTGCTGTGAGTGCTGTGCGTGCTGAGCAGTGTGAGCAGTGTGAGCAGTGTGAGCAGTGTGAGCAGCGTGCTCTGTGTGCACTGAGCAGTCTGTGGTATGTGTGCAGTGTGTGGTGTGAGTGCTGAGCAGTGTGAGCAGTGTGAGCAGTGTGAGCAGCGTGCTCTGTGTGCACTGAGCATTCTGTGGTATGTGTGCTGTGAGTGCTGTTGAGTGCTGAGCATTCTGTCCTGTGGGTGTTGAGGCAGCCCCCAGGAACTCCTGGGCCGTGCAAGTTCAGTGCTGCCTTCACTCTGCGAGCTCCCAGCACTGATCCCTCAGCAGGAGAAAGGCTCTGCTGGGTTTCAGCTGCTTCCCACTTGGCCAGAACGTCCCACAAAGCCTTTGAGTGAGGCCCAGCCAACATCAGAGAGCTGCTGACATTTCTAATGCACACAAAGGTGCCCCCTGCCCTGGCATTTCTGCAGGGCTCAGCTCTGACCTGTGATTCTGCCTCAGCCCTGGCTCTTAGCAGCAGCTCGGGCTGGGCAAACCTTCAGCAGCTGCCTGCTTCTCATTATTTACTGACTGCAAGCCAAAGGGCACAAAATGTTCCTCTCTTCCTTCACAACAGGCAGGGGAGCTCCTGGCTGCTCTCAGAGTGAAGGATGTGCTCACCAAACCTATTTCCCCTCATTATTTCCCTGAGTTTTGTGCTGTGGCAGATAGATCTTCATTAGGCTGAATGCAACTTTTAGGGCAAAGCTGCTTTCATTGTTAAAACAGCTCTTGCAGTAACCCCGGCTGTTTTATTGAGATTTACAGGAAAATGGCTGAGAAATACAATGGCAAAATAAAGATGCCTTTAAGCAGATAATGGGAAAGCATTTCCCTCTCCTGAAAGGTCGTGCACAGCAAGTGGGAAATGGAGCTCAAGTGGCTCTGGGTTGGGTTGAGTGCCTGGGCAGGCACAGGGAGATAAATCACAGACAGGCACCTCTGGAATGCGCCCAAATCACATTCACCAGGTTCATGCTGAGGACAGAACCCCCAGGATTCCTGAGGGGCTGGTGTCCAGGAGGGACAGGCAGCTCTGGAAACTCAAACAGGACCTGGGAATGTCTATAGGAGGCTGCAGATAAGCCTGGCAGAGCAGGAGGAGGGAGAGCTGCTCCTCATCCCACCCAGGGGTCCCTAAGTCACTTGGGCCGTTCCTCACAGGGCTCTGGCGTCTCCCAAAGGAAAGCAAAGCAGGGGAGGATGAGGAGATGCAGGGTGCTGAAGGCTCCAGAGCAGCCCGGCCAGGCTGGCAGGGATCAGGGTGTGCCAGGGCCTGCCCTGAGCCCCTGAGGGCAGGGAGGAGGCTGGGGCTCCTTTCTCCTGGATTATCCATTATTTTAAATCCATTTTTCAGCCTGATCCTCTGCAGGAGCCCAAGCTGGGCTGGGGAGAGCACACAGGGGTGGCCACAGCCCAGGAGCCAAATCCTGCTTCCCTGGCAGTGGAGGGAGGCCAGGAGCACAAGGCAGAGTTACAGGAGCAGAGTTTGGCTTGGAAGGGACCCTGAACCCTTAACATGGTTAACCTTAAACATGGTTAACCTTAACCATGGTTAACCTTAACCATGGTAAACCTTAAACATGGTTAACCTTAACCATGGTTAACCTTAAACATGATTGACCTTAACCATGATTAACCTTAAACATGACTGACCTTAACCATGATTAACCTTAACCATGGTTAACCTTAAACACGATTAACCTTAACCATGGTTAACCTTAAACATGATTGACCTTAACCATGGTTAACCTTAAACATGATTAACCTTAAACATGATTAACCTTAACCATGGTTAACCTTAACCATGGTTAACCTTAACCATGGTCCCTGTCCTCAGAGCCACGTGTGCCTTACAAAGCACCCTCATCCCCCCTGGTTTCTCCCTCAGCAGATGTTTCCAGAGAAGGAATGAGGCTGTAAAAGGGAAAGCTGAAACAGTACAAGATGTGACACTAAGAGGAAAAAAAAAATAAATAAAGGAAATAAAAGGAGGAAAAAAAGTGGTTTCAAACGTCTCTGCTCAGACAGCCCCATGTGATTACAGCATTTATCAGTGTCTATCTCAACACGGAGCAGATCCAGCTTATAAAGAGTGACACATGCAGGGCACAAAATAACAGGGCTGCCAAAGGCTCCTGAGCAGAACAAGCCCCAAGGCAGCTCGGGAGGGCATGGGAAGCACAGAGGGAGCCCCATGGCTGGGCTGCTCAGCAGTCACTGCTGCTCGGCCTCCTTCCTCCAGGGAATGGCTGAGCCCAGCCCTGCCTGGAGGAGAGGATTCCCTGCTCTGCTCTGCTCTGCTCTCCTGGCAGGGCAGATCCCTGGATTTCCAGAGCAGAATGGAGCCTGGGGCAGGGGATGCTCAGTGGCTCCACAGGCAGAGTTCTGGAGAATGCCAGGAGAAGAATTCTTGTCTGAAAGAGAAGAGATTTAGCTATAAGGAAGGGTTTTATTAGATAAGGGTGGGCAGGCCCTGGCACAGGTGCCCAGAGCAGCTGGGGCTGCCCCTGGGTCCCTGGCAGTGCCCAAGGCCAGGCTGGACAGGACTGGGAGCAGCCTGGGACAGGGGAAGGTGTCCCTGGGACAGTGGGAGGTGTCCCTGGGACATTGGGAGGTGTCCCTGCCATTGCAGGGGTGGCACTGGATGAGCTTTAATGTCCCTTCCAGCCCAAACCCTTCCATGGTTCTGTCATTACTGTTCCCTCCTTCCTTTGTGCCTCTTCTTCCCTGCCAGAGTCTTCCCAAGGCAAAACCTTTCAGAGCACAGAAAACAAGGGTTTGGGATCACCTGGTCAGACAGATCCTCCTTCCTTCTGGCCTGGGATGCTCCTGGAGCCCCAGTGTCACCCTGTGCCCAGTGTGACACGGGCAAGAGACACTTCACCCCCAGAGATCTCGGTGCAGGGGGACCCTTCTGGGGTCACAGCTTTATTGTCAGGTATTTTCCAGCCATCTGCTATTTCCATGCCTTTACAGCAGATATTGTCAGGTATTTCCCACCTATCTGCTATTTCCATGCCTTTCCCTAACCCCAGCCAAGCCTCTTCACTGGGGTGATGGGAGTTTCTGCAAGTAGGCAATTCTCACTCCTTTGGGAGAGATCCTTACGGGGCTCTGCAGGGAGCTCCTCCATCTCTGCCCATCCCTCAATCTCAGCTGGAGCTGAGCCTCCTCAGCCCTTCCACAGATGCCTTTCTCCATCGTTTGGTGGCCTCCAGGATGCTGCTGCCTCTTCAGGGTCTGTTTCCTGTGGCAGCAGCTCTCTGCTGGGAGGAGAATTAGAGTTCTGAGTTCAGCAAGTGAAATCCTGGGGAATCACAACCATTCTTGGCTGCCCTGGGCTCAGCTGAGCTGCAGGATGGAGCAAACCAACAGCAGAGCTGCTGCAAGGGAGGAATGGCCTCCAGAGCTGTCCCCATCACCCAAAGGGGGCTGTCACCAGCACCTCTGCTTGGATTGCCTGGCAAATCCAGCAGGAACCCACACAGCACTCACCTAGCAGAGTTTTGGGGTTGGTGAGCCCTGATTGTACCACTGGGAATCTGAAACTCACAGAGAGAAACAAAACTTTGCCAGGTATTGTCCTGAGGAAGGCTGTGAGATCAGAGGGAATGAGAAACAATTCTTATTTTATCCTGCTGCACCCGATATTGTGCTCATGTGCAACGTGCTATGGAGATCTGCTTACCAAGGGTGGTTTCTTAATTAGCCAGTGGTGATGGTGCTTTAATTAAAGAACCAATCAACTCCACCTGTGTCATAACTGTCCATAAAAGCGATGTCTTTCTTAATAAAAATTATTGATCAGCCTTGTGTGAATCACGGAGTTCATGCTAATTATTGCCAGCTTGGGCATGTGTTATAACAGCAGTTCTCTTTGTTATTCCTTGTCTGCACATTTTCTCTGCTCCTTTTTTCCCCCCTCGGGAAGGAAAAGCTTTGAACAGGGTGCTGACTAAAAACTCCTGCCTCTTGTGCCTGCCTTGTTTTGATGCTGCTGCGGCAGAGGATCAAAAGGGAACAGGTTTTTCTGTGGCAGATGCCAGCAGCAGCCAGGCTGAGGGAGCAGGGATGCGAGGCACAGCCTCACTGGGAGCTGCAAACATCCCTGTCAGCTCCCAGGGGAACCAAGGGGCTGCGGGGGCCCTGGGGTCGCAGCCTGGGGGGCGCTGCCAGCGGGGATGGGGCTCTCAGGGAACGGGAGCAGCTGAAGAGCCCCCAGAAAATAAAAGATCGATTCCTGAGCCACTGGTGCTCATTTATAATTAAAAAAAATTTATTTATATATATATATAAATTATATATATAATATATATAATATATATTATATATTATATATATTAATATATAATATATATTATATATATAACATATATAATATATAATATATATAATATATATTATATAATATATATAATATATTATATATATATATTAATATGTAATATATATAATATATATTAATATATATTATATATAAAATATATATAAAATTTAATTTATAAATTTTAAAATTAATTTAATTTAAATTTTGCTCAGGTGATTTTTCTTTCGCAATGTTCAGTGCCTTCAAATCACCTGTTGGAGAGTTTTTCCTTAGAGAAGTTTTTTACATTTTAAAGAAGGACAAAATGCTTATTTTTTCCACCAGGCATTAAAAAAGATCAATTCCTGAGCCACTGGTGCTCATTTATAATATTAAAAAAAATATAAATATATATATAAAATTTTAAGTTATAAATTTTAAAATTAATTTAATTTAAATTTTGCTCAGGTGATTTTTCTTTCGCAGTGTTCAGTGCCTTCAAATCACTTGTTGGAGGGTTTTTCCTTAGAGAAGTTTTTTACATTTTAAAGAAGGACAAAATGCTTGTTTTTTTCCACCAGGCATTAAAAAAGATCAATTCCTGAGCCACTGGTGCTCATTTATAATATAAAAAATATATATTTTATATATATATATATATATAAAAATATATATAATATATATAAAATTTAATTTATAAATTTTAAAATTAACTTAATTTAAAATTTGCTCAGGTGATTTTTCTTTCGCAGTGTTCAGTGCCTTCAAATCACCTGTTGGAGGGTTTTTCCTTAGAGAAGTTTTTTACATTTTAAAGAAGGACAAAATGCTTGTTTTTTTCCACCAGGCATAAAAAAAAGATCAATTCCTGAGCCACTGGTGCTGCTGGATGCCTCAGAGATTAGGAAAACTGGTCAAAAATTAATATTTGCTCAGGAAATTAAAATAAAAAATTTAAAATTAAATTAATTGAGTTTTAAAAAATATTTTAATTTAAAATTATTTAAATTTAATTTTATTTTCTTTAATTTTTAAAATTAATTTAATTTTAAATGTATAAAGTTTAAAATTAATTTAATTTAAAATTTGCTCAGGTGATTTTTCTTTCGCAGTGTTCAGTGCCTTCAAATCCCCTGTTGGAGGGTTTTTCCTTAGAGAAGTTTTTTACATTTTAAAGCAGCACAAAATGCTTGTTTTTTCCACCCACCTCTTTGCAACTTTTATTTCCACTGCTCTATTTTCCTGCTGAATTTTGCCAGCACTGGCAGAGCTGTGTAGTTTCAAAGCTCTCTTGTCACTCTGCCACCACAAAACAGCCAGAATTTGGAAAAGGCAAAAGGGGGAGAAAATATGGAAATACTCCTTGCTAGCAGAGTAAATGGGGGATGAAAAGATTAAAAAAAAATAAAAATGCAGCTTCAAAGAAATGTAGAATTAAAAATAAATCTACCAATCCTGCTCATTTTGGGGGAAGTTTTGCACTGCAAAATCTGGTTTGCAGCCTCAGGAATGTTCTCCAGCAGATCAGAGCCTCGTGCAGCTCCCTGCAGGCCTTTAGCTGGGCTCTCTGCAGGTTTGGGAAAAGGAAAAATATGGGGTTGCCCTGCTCAAGTGCAGTGACACTATCCCCCTGTAAAAGAATAATCAAGCATTTATATCAGTTAATAATAATAATAATAATAATAATAATATTTTCTATTATTATTTCTATTATTTGTACAATAATATTATAAAATAATAATAACAAAGAGCCCTTTTGGGTGTAAAATCCCCCTGTAAAGCACCTCCTGTTCACCCACCCCTGGGAAAAGGGGAAATTGTGGTGAGAGCAGCAGATTGTGCTTCTTCTGCAAGGGGCTTCTCCTATTTTTTTTTTTTTTTTTAATTAAAACAAATGCTTAACCTTGTTAATTTGGGACTTATTCTTGTGAGAAAAGAGGCTGAGGAGTAGCTGGCTTTTCCAATGGGAAATGGGATAAATCTGAGCTGGATCAAGGAGTGTTCCTCACAGAACAGAGCCCATGGAGAGGGTGGTTTATCGTTCAAAAGGAGCAGAGCTCCTGGAAGGAGGTGGCAGGAATTCTGTCCAGGGGCTGCTCTGCAGCTGCTCCAGAGGAATGAATGGGGAGCATTTCCCAGCTCTGGATGGGAAACAAACCCTGCACAGGCAGCAGCACCAACGGGGAGATGCAGTCAGGGCAGGAAAGCACAGACACAACTCCAGAATGAGAGAAAGCAGAGAAATTCCAGCCCCTGGGATATTTGCAAGGCTTCAAATCCATGGATCCATGGGAACTCTCTCCATCCCTTGCTGGTGCTGGAGTCCCCACGAGCAGCAGATTTTGTGGAGCACTGTGGAGCCAGGACCACAGAGAGGGAGGAGCTGTGGGAGCTGGGGAGGTGTGAGAGCCTGGCCAGAGCTTGGGAAGGGACCCCAGGAGCAGGGAATCAACCAGCCCAGCTCAGCCAGCCCAGCTCAGCAAAGCCCAGCTCAGCAAAGCCCAGGAGCAGGGCATCAGCCAGCCCAGCCCGGCCTGGCAAAGCCCAGCTCAGCAAAGCCCAGCTCAGCAAAGCCCAGCTCCCATCCCTGCAGGAGGGGCTCAGCCAGCCAGCCCAGCCTAGCAAAGCCCAGCTCTCATCTGGGCTCCAGGTGGATGCCAGCAGCTCAGGAAGGATTTGGTGCCAGCTCCCATCCCTGCAGGAGGGGCTCAGCCAGCTGGGAGGCAGCTGCTGCCATCTGGGCACATCCTGCTGCTCCTCCTGCCCCCCCTGCCAGCCCGGGCTCCTGCCCTGCTCGCCCCAGGGCTCCCAAAAAGGCACCAAACCCCTGTGGGAACTGAGCCCCTCTGGCTCTGCCACGGCTCAGGGGAACCGTTCCCACCCCAGGCAAGCAGATGTTTGTTCCTGCAGGGCCCCTGCTCACAGACGTTTATCCTGTCTCATATCTGCCCTTTTCCCGTGCTCAGTTTGCCAGCACGGCTCCTCAGGGTGCTCGTGACTCCTTTTGAACACGCTGTGAGCAGCCTGGAGGCAGCCAGGGCTGGGGAGGGGGAGCTGAGATCAGCCCCTTTCCCCTCCTGTGACCTTGGAGGTCTCATTGCACCTCCCGGGTCCTGGCAGGGAGCAGGCAGGGGAAGAAACGCAGGATTTGCCTGTCCAGCTGCTCAAAGTGCTGCAGGGAGGGCTGAGCTGGGGGACAGCCCAGGTGGCAAAGGGAGGGTTCACCTTTCCTCTGCTGCTCTGGGCAAGGGCTCTGCTCCTGAGCTGCTCAGATCAGCAGGAAAGGGCAGGAAAGGGCAGGAGAGCCTCTCTGCAGCTGCAGCAAACACTGATCCACCCCCAGTGCTCTGCTCCAGCCCCAGCCTGTGCTGAGCAGACACTGGCAGCAGCTCTTCCTCCCTGGAAGGAAGAAGGCACGAGCAGAGTCCAGAGCTGAATGGACACGACAGCCAGAGCTCTCTGAACCCTCATTTGGGAGCTCATTTACTTTCTGCTGATGCTGCAGCAGAACCCCCCTCCCACAGGCAGGGGCTTCATCTCTGTCAGGCTCAGTGACCTCTCACGTCTCAGAGAAACATAAATATTGAATAAAACACAGCTCAGAGCCCGGGCTGGGGAGGCACACAGAGCCTGGAAATGAGCACAGTGTGAGTGTGATCCTCAAGGCCCAGGGCAGGTCTTGGTGGGGCACAGAAAGTGGGAAAATCAAACCACAGGGAACAGGAGAAGAGAAGAAAATGTTAGTGCAGCAGAACCAGGTGTGAATGAACATCTCCACGTGGCTCTGCAGTGCAGAGGGAAGGTGGATTGCCTGCGCCGTGTGCAGTGCCAAGATTATTTGCATTTCTCTGTCTTCTAGGAAATGCTGTCATTTTGCTGGTTATCTCTTCCTAGAAGAGCACCTCATTTACTGTCTGAAGAGCTCTGAAATTAGCCTGCTCCCCAAAGAACGAGCTCTTGCTGCCACATCCACCTCAGCTGCCACTCTTGGGGCTGGAAGGTTTTGTTCTGTGCCTCAGCTTCTGTGGGGGGGCCAAGCCCAAACCTGGAGCACTTCTGGAACTGATCTGCACAATACCTGAGATGTCAGTGTCATGGAATCAACCACAGCACCCCGGAATCATGGGATCAGGGAATGGTTTGGTTGGAAGGGACCTTAAAGCTCCAACCCAGCTCAAATCCCCCCGCCATGGGCAGGAAGTGCCACTGCCCACCCACGTCCCCACAGTGACACAGGGACAGCTGTGGCAGGTCCCACCTCCAGTGCAGGTTCTGAGGGAGGCTGTGACACATTTCTGCTGTGTTTCCCCCTGCTGTGACTCCTGTCACACAGCATTAACTCCCTGCGAGTCCTCAGCTGCGTGTTGTGTCTAAAAGGGGAACGAGGGAGGAACATCAGCTCTGGCAAGATCCTTGGGAAATCATCACAAGACAGGCCAGGAAATATTTCGAGGAACAACTTGCTAACTGTACAAGAAATACCAACAAATCCTCCTGAAGCACAGCAGCAGCAGCAGCAGGAACGCTGCCAGAGAGGCTCCAAGGCCACTGAATGAGTCAGACAGGAACGGAAAAGCTCAAGGAAGATAAGGCTGGAGCAGAAAGTCCAGATGAATTCTTCCCATTGATGTTTGCTGGGGAGGAACTGAGGAGGATTCTGCCAGTGGAACTTTTCTTTATGGGTTAAGAATTGGAGGAACTGTCTCAAATTAATGGAATGAGCACTTTGAAATCCTCGCTGGGGTTTGGAAGTAGCAGGCTCAGGGATAAATATGATAAAAGTGAAGGATTTGGCATGGCATTTATCAGGGCAAGGGCTGCCTTGCACACCCATTAGTGCTCTTTAAAGGAGGAGCTGAGGTTCTGCAGGAGGGTGATTTGATTGAAGCAATGGATTATCCAAAAACTTGCAGCAGAGTCAGGTGCAGAGCTGGAAATCCAGAGGGAACAGCAAGGAGGATGTTCCAAAGGGAACTGTGATCTCCACAGGGGGAATGGAACTGAAGGGAACTGTTCCATCAGGAAAAATACCCTGGGAGATACAATGACAATCCTGAAGGCTGCAAGTGGCACCAAAGGGATGAAAAGGGCATTAATAGCCTGGTTTTTATAACCCCAAACCAAGAAGGAATAATCTGTAACACTGCAAGATAGGGGGAAAAGAAAAAGATGCATTTCCCATTCAGCTTCTAGTTAATGAAAGTGTTGAACTGTTTGCTGTGAAATGTTGTGAGTTCTGAAATGATGCATGGATTCATGAAGCAATTAAAAACCTGTTAAAGAGTAATTTCTAGCCTCTTGTTCAAAACCTGCCTGAATTGCAGACTGATAGCAAAGAGGGGGACAAGGGAAGGACTTGGCTCAGGAGCTCTGGGGTTCCTTCCCTCCCTGTTATTTACCCAGGATTTCAGATGCCATTTCCCCTGATCAAATCCATCTGCAATTCTCCATTTTCAGCCCCAGTGTTTCCTAAAATCCCCACTATCAGCAGCAAATTTCCCAGCAGTGCCCAGCTCTTCTTGCAGGCTGCGTAAAACCAGCTTTGTGGAACCAGGGATGGACAAGAGACCAACTCAGATTTCACTAAGCTGGGGTGGAAATGAGGATTTGGCACCTCAGCCAGGGTCCCGGGGGAAAAGGGGAATAATTTCTCACCCACCTCATCACCAGGAAATCCCAACAAAGCCAGAAAAAGAGGCAGAATCCAGAGTTGGGATAAAAATGTTCAGATTTGGGGATATCAGGGGCAAGAGACAAGGGGGTCCTTCCCCTTTGCACCCCCGGACTCCATCGGTGCTGCTCTGCCAGCCTGGCTTTGGCAGGGTTTGGGAGCTGTTCTTTCACTTCCAAAACCTTAATTTGCTGCATTTCATGTGTGTGAGGGTGGAAGGTTTCATTAAAAGCAATCTCTGGTCCAAAGGGTTTGAAACAAGCCGTGGGTGGGATGTGCCAGGAGTCACTCCCTGCCCTTTGTTGGTGGCTCTGCCGTGTGACAGGGACAATTCACCAGCAGGATTATGAAAACCCCTCCAGGAGCAACTCGTCAAGGGAGGTTTTAGAGATCTGGAAAGCTCAAAAAGCAGAGCAGAGTGAGAGCTGGGAGTTTTTCCCCAGGGAAATTTCTAAGTGAGACAAAATTGTCATTTGCTCTGCATTTAAGTTTCCAGGCAGCAGCTTGAAACCAACCCAGGGTTTTCCCTTTTTGTTTTTTTTTGCCAGCTCTGTTTTCAAACAGAAAAGTTCCATTTCTGCGTTGCCTCCTCTGTGTTTCCCTCTGTGAGAAAACCACGGAAGCAACAGAAAAACAGGGAGAGCAGCTGAAGAAATAAAGAAATAACATAACAACGTTTTCCCTCATGACAAGGAAACTTCCCAATAAATCCCTTTGCACTGTGGAGGGGCTGTTGCTCTCTCCCTGCAATAAATATTTCTTCACATTGTCATGGGCACAGAAGTCGAGGCAAACACTCTCATTTTCCAGTTGAAAAAAACCTGGATTTCTCCAGTTTAGGATTTAGAGGAAAAGAGAAAAACTAAAGAAATATTTTGCTTGGATTCTTCCCACCAGCATTCTCACATTGAAATACATAGAATGGAAATTTTCATTGGTCACAGTTTCTGGAGAAATTGTTTTATAATAAATCTCCCAGACCTGAGCAATGATAACAAACCCCCAGGAGTCATTTCACACAAATAAAATCTCATCTGTGCAAGGAGCTGGGATGGCAGCACCAGAGGTTGCTTTTGAAAACAAAACAAAACAAAACCAAACCAAACAAAGCAAAAGAAAGTGCGGAGCTGTTGCTGCTGGTGCTGGAGCCGAGGAGAGCTGTGTCCCACGGCCAGCACTGCTCACAGCCACTGCCCGAGGTGCCCAGCTGGGGAAGCATGAACTTTACTTGGCACAGAGGGAGCTGCTGAGGCCTTGAAAAAATTTCTTGGCTGTCGCAGACATCTTTTTATGGAAAATCCTTTCCTTAGGATTTTTTCCTCCTGAGAAGCTGAGAGGCCTCAGGAACAAAATGTAAACATTGATTATCTGCTGCTGTGGAATGCAACAGGTGCATCTGGGATTGGTAAGGCCCTGCCTGGGGCTAAGTTGTCCTCCTTGGACAGTGAGAGGAGGGGACACGAGGGGAGGATCAGAGAGAATGCAAAACAGCCTCGAGACCAGCATGCCATGGGGAGCAACCCCACCAAACTTAACTTAACCCCAAAAACAACGAGCCAATACAGAATTAAGAGATCAGAGTGATGTCTGGACGTGAAGAACAGAGTACCAAGCCTGCAGAGATGCTGAGAACCTTTGTTGCCCCTCGCCCTAGGCAAAGAAGACTTCAGATGAGGCCAAGACCCTGGACGGCGGGCCAGGGGTAGAAAACACGGGGCTACACCCACTGCTCTCATGAGGATGGGACCGAGCATGGGAGCCCCAGCTCTGCAAGGATGGGACTGAGGATGGGACCGAGGATGGGACCCCCAGCTCTGCGAGGATGGGACTGAGGATGGGACCGAGGATGGGAGCCCCAGCTCTGCAAGGATGGGACTGAGGATGGGACCCCCAGCTCTGTGAGGATGGGACCGAGGATGGGACCCCCAGCTCTGCGAGGATGAGACTGAGGATGGGAGCCCCAGCTCTGCAAGGATGAGACTGAGGATGGGAGCCCCAGCTCTGCGAGGATGGGACCCCCAGCTCTGCCCTGTAGTGGACAAAGCTGCACATTCCTCCTCCGAGTCACCCACGTGTTCCTCCTCCTCTCCTCCTCCTCCTCACCCTGGGAGCGCGGACGGAGAAGCCGCGGGCCCGCCGAGCTTCCCAACCTTGAGCTGATCACTTTTAATAAAGGCATTAAAGGGAGAAAAAGTCTCCTGCCCTGTGTATTTCAAGGACAATAAACGGCGTTGCTCAGGGATCCTGCAGAGGAGCTGCTGTAATTCCAGCCCCCGATCCCGCAGCCCCCGTGTCCCCTGGATTGGCACGGGGGGCATTGCACTCGCTGGGAAGAGGATTAGGGGAGCACAGGAGGTGGAGGGGCAGCTTTTATTTCATCTAATGGTTGTTCTACCCGATTTCCCGCAGGCTCTTTTGATTTGCAGCGAGCAAGCGAGGGAGATCAGCTGGGTTTTTAAAGGCTTGCTGACACAACAGCTGATAAATAAAGATGAGCTTCTACCAGGGAGTATTCTCTGGGAAACAAAAGATTTGTACCTTGGGATCTTCTGGCCAGGGGCACGGGAGCGGGGAGAGTGTGGCAGGGAGGAATTAACATGCAGAGCCTGGAACTGAGTACTTCCAACCATAAAAAGCAACAGGAAAAATGTGGAGAGCAGCAGAAAATCAGTTTAAAATGCAGACCCAGAAAGGATGGAGCCCTGACTCCAGGGCTGATGTCCCCTGGGGACACAGGGCAGTTTGGTGGCTTGTCCTGTGTCACCAGGGGAGCCCCAGGAGGGCCCTGCTGCAGAGGGACACAGGTTCAGCTTGCCAGCACCACTGGCTCCTCTGGGATGTTCCCAGTGGCACAAGGAGAGGCTGGCAGGAGCTCCTGGGGAAGGATTGCACCGTGGCTCTGAGGTGACCATGCCCAGTGCAGGTCTGGGCATCTCAGGGGCATCTCCTGCCCAGGGCTGTGCACCTGGTTTGGGTAACCTTGCCAGCCTGGGCTTTTGGATAACCCTGCTCTGGGCTTTGGGGGCTAAATTCCCATTTCTGCATCACTGGGGAGTGATTCCCAGACAGAACTGCGGCTGTGCCAAGGGGCAATGCCAAGGGACAGTTCCAAGGGGGAATTCCAAGGGACAGCTCCAAGGGGGAATTCCAAGGCGCTGTGGTGAGCACCTGGCTGGTTCCCTCTCAGGAGGAGCAATCCAGGGGGATTCAGGGCTGAATGCTGACTGGGAGAGCTCCTCTGCTCCAGGCCGGTCCCTGGCCAGGCTCTTCACCTTCTCCCAAAGGCTGCTGTGTCCTTGTCCCAGAACTGGCCCTGTTGGTCACCTCCCCTGCGAGAGCGATGGTCCTGGAGGGCGCTGGCAGGGCCATTTCCATGGGAGGGGACAGGTGCTTGGGAAGTTCTCAGGCCAGGCAGGAAGGGTCTGGCTGTGCCTGCCGTGGGACTGACACTGCTGATGCCTTAAGCTTTGGTGTTTATATTTTTTAGATTCTGTGCTTCCTTAGTGAGCAGTTCTGAGCTTCATGTTGAGTGAGATCTCTGCACAGAGCAGGGAGACAAAACAATCCCTGCTCCAGCTGGGCACCAAGGACAAATGATCCAAATCTCAGCCCAGGAGCACAAACACCGTGGGCTGGAGAGAGAAAAACAAGGATGGGACTGGATGGGCTAAAGCTGGAATGGGACAATGAACTGCAAGATGCAAATGGAGCAGAACTCAAAGGGAGAGACCCCGTGCCTGGTCGTGCATTTTGGGGCCATTTTGATTCATCTTGGGTTCATTTTGGGACCATTTTGGTTCATCTTGGGTTCATTTTGGGACCCTTTTGGTTCACCTTGGGTGCAGCCCTGGCTGGGCTCTTGTGCTGCCCAAGGTGGCTCCATGGAGGAGATGCTTTGAATAAATCCCTGCTTTATTCTGTAACTCTGCCCAGCCTCTGCTCCAGCTCAGCCCCCCAGGGCAGCCCTGGGCACAGGGGTGTGATGACACAAAGCCATTCTCTGTCCCCTCTGCTGTGAGCAATGCACAGGGAAGGGTCTGGAGCAGGAATCTGGGGATTGTCTCACATTTGGAAGCCCCAGCTCACGAGGGAGGCTGCTCAAAGCTCACTGACCAACAGCTCTGAGCCACCTCATTCCATTCCCCAGCCCCTCAGTGATCACCAGTGCCCCGTCACTGCAGGACAGCAGTGAGTGGAACCAGGCATCCCCATCCAGGGGCCTCAGGCTCAGCTGAGCTGGGAGCCCCAGGGCAGCCTTGGATCCAACTGCTGTGGCACCCCAGGATGTGCTTTGTAATTACAACTCTGCCTTGAAGCGTCCTTCAAGGGCCAAGGGAACAATTTCTGATTTATGAAATAATATCTTTGTGTTTTCCAAAGTAAATAGTTGGTGTGTGCTAAGGTTAACTCTGATTCATATCCTGCTGCAGGGTGAGCTCTGTAATAATGTCCCTGTGTTTGTGATATCAGACACCAGCTTTGCTATAAACGATGGCATTCGAGTACCAACCAGTGTTGCAGTGGAGAATCCCAGAGGAGAGGAGCCAGGGAAGTGGCTCCTGTTTATTACTGTGGAACATTAGCAGCAGCTGGGTTAGGTCACCTAAAGACTTCCATGCTGGATGGTTTCTATCTGGCCATAACTTTCCAAAGCTCTGCAATTTTCTGCTTGTCATCACTGTTTCTTTATGTGTGATCCTGCCTGATTCATTTCTTTTTTCTCAGAGAGAATATCTTAGGAGAAAACTCCTGCATCCCCTTGGATAGAGCAGGTGTGATTGACCTTCCCTGGTGGTAGAGCTCTGCTGCTCCCCCTTGATGCATTTTCCTGCTCCCAGGAATTCCAGGATCATTCCTGGGTGTCCCTCCCAGCCCATCGAGCCCAGGCTGTCCCCACCTTGTCCCCAGCCCAGAGCACTCAGTGCCACCTCCAGGAATTCCCTGGGCACTCCAGGGATGGGCACTCCAACCCTCCCTGGGCATTTCCAATCCCTGAGCCCCCTTTCCATGGGGAAATTCCTGCTGTGCCCACCCTGAGCTGCCCTGGCCCAGCCTGGGGCCGTTCCCTCTGCTCCTGTCCCTGTTTCCTGGAGCAGAGCCTGACCCCCCTTGTCACTATAGGACACAAAAGGACACAAGCACACACTGCTGTTCTCAAGGTGAAGGAAAAGGGAATTTCATTTTCTGACTCCAACATTTATAGATTCCCAAAAGTGACAGTGGGTTGGAGGGTGGCAGTGCCACCTCTCCAATGACACTGGACAAACCAACAGTCCATCAGCTCTCTCCTCCTCTACTCCTCTATAAAGGAATGCAAAACAATGAGTTACTTACAGAAAGTGTGTGAGAAAGTTCACTACAAGAATGTCAACATCAGAAGGCTTAGAAAATCTTAAAAAAACCCAAGGTGACCCCCCCTGGCTGTCCCCTCCTGTCAGGAGCTGTGCAGAGCCACAAGGGCCCCCCTGAGCCTCCTTTTCTCCGGACTGAGCCCCTGCCCAGCTCCCTCAGCCCCTCCTGGTGCTCCAGACCCTTCCCAGCTCCATTCCCTTCCCTGGGCACGCTCCAGCCCCTCCATGTCCTTCCTGTCCTGAGTGTCCCAGAGCTGTCCCCAGCACTGGAGGTGCCTCAGCCACCCCTCCTGTGGCCCCTCCAGACCCTTCCCCACCTTGGTGCCCCTCCTTTGGACATGTCACCCTCCTTTGGTGTCACCAATTTGTTCATCTGTCCCAGCACCCCCAGGGCAGAGAGGTCCTGGCAGGGCTGAGGGACAAGAAATGCAGGAATAGGATGGGCTGGAATGACAGCAGGGGAATAATCCCAGATGTGTGCCTGGGAGTCCCACAGAGCCTGGATTCACTCATGGACACCTGCACGATGGGAAAAGCTTGGGCTGCTTGCTGCTGCCCCCACATCCCTCATCCTTTTGAGTTTTATGTGCTAATTCCTACGTCTTTTCCGTATTTGAAATATTATTTATTTGATAGATTTTGTTTGAAATATCTCCATTTTTGAGCTTGTTCTGGGAACAAAAGGCTTAAGCAGGGTTGGATCTGAGGAAGCAGGAGCCTGGTGGCTGCTGAACAGAGGTGAATTCCTTCTGGCTCTACCTGCAGTAAAACAATGTCCAGCTCTGTGGCCATGTCCCTCCTCAGGTGACCCCAAAGTGCTCCACAGCCACTGTCAGGGGTAGAAGAACCCCCTGTAAGTTAATTTTCAATGCATCATTCCTCTAAATTTCCAATGGCAGCTCCAACCTGCTTCTTATTTTTCATGTCTGGGCTCAGCCCAGAGCAGAGTGCTTTGTCTCCATGAGGGAGTGTGGAATTGGACAGGGTATTTTTGAATTATGGGGATCTGGGAAAACATTCTGCATTTCACTTCCTTGGGAGCCTGCAGTGAAGCTTTGATGCTGTTGTTGCTTATTTATCAGGAGAATGCCTTGGAGCAGAGAGCCCAACTTGTAGTCACTTATCTTCAGGAATAACTCACACCCAGGATGGCTTTGCCCTGTTCAAATGGATGGACTTGGAGCTGGCTGAGAGGATGCAGGCAAAGAGCTGGCAATGCAAACAGACACAGGCTGGATGAACATCTGGCTGAGCTGTTCCTGATCATGAACAGCCTGGCCTCTCTCCCCATTTGCATCCTCGGGAAGCTCAGGCCTTGAATCCCTGTGCCTGGGACAGAGGATTGAGATGGCCTCAGAGCTGGGGGCTGGAGAAGCCTGCTGGTCCAGACACTCACCCATCGTGGGTTCCAGCATCTCCTGGAGGAGGGGAGGAGCTGCAGCCCTGAAGAGAGGGTGGAGAAGGCTGGAGTGTGGAATGGAGAGGAAAAAGAAAGGAGAACACTGTCTAAAACGTTGACCTTGCCAGGAAAGTCACACAATTGTTTTCAAGAAATGAAATAATTGTGGAGGCTCATTTTTCTCCTCTCTCACCCTCCCAAAGCTGAGCTCCCACATGGCCCTGCTGCTCTGAGAGCCACAAAAGCCTGGTTTGTGCCTTGGGGACTGTGCAGTGCTCAGGATGCTCTTCCCCAGCAGCTGTGAGCTTGAAGGATCATCCCAAAACCCCAGGGCTGCTGAGGAAAGCTCTGCTCCAGCAGGGATGATGGAGCAGAAGGAACATCCCCAAACCCCAGGACTGCTGAGGAAAGCTCTGCTTCAGCAGGGATGATGGAGCAGAAGGAACATCCCCAAACCCCAGGACTGCTGAGGAAAGCTCTGCTCCAGCAGGGATGATGGAGCAGAAGGAACATCCCCAAACCCCAGGGTTCCTTAGGAAAGCTCTGCTCCAGCAGGGATGATGGAGCAGAAAGATCATCCCAAAACCCCCGGGTTCCTGAGGAAAGCTCTGCTCCAGTGTGGATGATGGAGCAGGATCATCCCAAAAGCTCTGCTCCAGCAGGGATGATGGAGCAGAAGGATCATCCCAAAACCCCAGGGTTCCTGAGGAAAGCTCTGCTCCAGCAGGGATGATGGAGCAGCAGGAGCTCTGCTCCTGGCCACTCTCGCAGTGACAGCCACCAGGGGCTGAGTGCCAGGGTCCCTTTCCTTGGAGAGGGACATTCCAGGGATGACAGAGCCCAGGGTGTGTTGTGTTTGCTCTCCTGACAAAGGCAGGAATGATGAATCTGACTCCATGTTCTCAGAAGGCTCATTTATTACTTGATGATACTATATTATATTAAAGATACCATATATTATGATACCACATTATATTAAATTATATATTGTTATACTATATTAAAGAATACAGAAAGGATAATTACAGAAGGCTAAAAAGATAATAATGAAAAACTCCTGACCCTTTCCAGAGTCCTGACACAGCTTGGCCCTGACTGGCCAAAGAGTGAAAACAACTCCCAGCAGAATGCAATGGAACAATCACCTCTGGGTGAACAATCTCCAAACACATTCCACATGAGCACAGCACAGGAGAAGCAAATGAGACAAGAATTGGTTCCCTTTTCTCTGAGGTTTCTCAGCTTCCCAGGAGCGCACTCCTGGCTGCAGGGATTATTTCAGAGCGTGTGAATGCCCCAGGAGTGCAGCTGCCCGGGCTCAGCTGGTGCCACCTCGCTGCAGAGAAGGATGGCTTCAATATCAGCCCTGGAATGGGACTCGCCGGGGCACTTTTTATCTTTTTATTTTTTATCTTTTTCCAAGGGGAAAAAAAAAAAAAAGCCAAGCAGAAATTCAGCTTTGTGCTCTGTCACGAGGAGAGGGATGGGATGAAAGGTAATTGGATCCTGTTGCTTCATAAACAGCTAAATATTTACATATAGGCTGGGCTATTAATCAGGGCCCATATGGCAGCAGAGCTTTGTGAGCACTCCTGGGAGAGCTGCTGGGAGCAGTGTGTTTGTCTCCCAAATGCCTCCCTGACAGCTCCACTTTCATCACAATCAGCTGTGACACCATAATTACAGATTTGGGGAGCTTTGCAGCCTGCCCCTGATGGATTGTTTGATACACACAATTTCCAAGATAGATGTTCTTATTTAAATCAGCTCCTTCGCCAGGGAGCGGCGGCACAGGGAGCAAACGGGAGCTTCTGTGCCAGTGGCCAGGGCTGCCTTGGAGTGGCCACCTGAAACACAGGCTAGGTGAGATTAGGAGGATAAAACCAGGTATTTATTGAACACCTTGCTGCTGGCACCACCACTGACCCCTTCAGCTCTTCCCAGGGTTTGCTTCCCTGGAAAGCCCTTGAGGAGAAGGGAAAATGTCCTTATATTTTTAAATTTCTTATTTATTTTCATTTTATATTTATTTTATTTTATATTTATTTTATTTTATTTTTATTTATTTTTCTTTTATATTAATTTTATTTTTAAAATTTTCTTTTATTTCCATTTCTTTTCATCTCTTTTAATTTAAAATTATTTTTATTTATTTCATTTTATTCATTTTTATTCTTTCATATTCTTTTTATTTCCTTTGTATTTAAACTAGCAATTATTCTTACATAGTACATTAGTATTTTATTAATATATATTATTATCTAGGATATTAGTATATCAGTGTAGTATTAGTATCTACAGTATTATTATATTGTAATATTTATAATTATTGTTTATAATGTTTAGTATTATATCTATATATTTAGTATTATATTCATATATTTATAATATTTAGTATTTTATCCATTTTTTTATCTGAGAAAGCTGAGCTTTCCAAACTTTTTTGCTTTTGCTGAGGTTACCTCCCCCCTCAGGCTGCTCCTGCCAGGCAGGAGCTTTTCTGTGTCCACGCAGAACTTTGGATGTTTTTGGCCATATTTTGAAGAATGTCCCAACTGTCCCGTTGCTCCAGCCCCTCACTTCCACATCCCCAATTCCAGAGGCTCCTTTGGGTTTCACCACCCACTCAGAGGACAGGAAAGGGTGGAAATCAAACCCAGATCAATTGCTGGTTCCTCCGCAGCTCTGCCAGAACTGTTTGTAATTTGTCAGTTTGTAATTGGATGCTCAAGGAGCCCCTGGCTGTGCCCAGACATGGGAATGGGGTTTCCAAAGCTCTCTCCAGATGCAGCTGTGGATTAGGAGGAGTTTCAGAGAGTTTCACTCTCTGTAAATGCCAGAGATGCTCAGAAATGGCCTCTCAGTGCCCTCAGAGTCAGCTTGCAATTGTGGGGGGCAATTTGCAAACTTGAATTAATATAATCTGTAAGAGAATTATGTGTATGTGTGTGCTAAAGAGGACTTTTACCTTGATGCATTAATCTGAGGGAAGAAGAAATATTCACCACTTCCACTAAGGAACAGAATTTTATGGCAAATAGACCTTCCCAGGCTGAACTTTGCAATAGGCTTTGGGCTCAATTTATCTTCTGGATGACAAAATTTAGCTTGTTTTGCTGTAAAAACTCCAGGTGAGACAACAACAAAAATAGGGTTGGTTTTTTTTTTTTTTTCCCTTTAGAAACCTCAAGACAAATATGATTTAGTGGTGGTGATATTTGCTCTTGACAGAGCTAATGCTTTGGTAGCCTTTCCCTTGACCCCTGTAGATGGCATAGCCAGGAATATTTAAAATGTGATTTATGATGTGCTCTGTGCCACTTTTCCAGACGGAGCTTAGAGATGGATTTGGGGAGAAAAATACCTCAGCAAAAAAAAGGAAAAACCTCACCAAAAAATACCTCACTGGAGGCCCTCAGCTGCCTGTGCCCCATCCTGAGCAGGGGAGGGATTTGCTCTTTGCTGTGAAGGAGGAGGACAGAGCATTTCCCAAGCGGGGTGGGAAAATGGGAACCCATTTTCAGCATCAAAGGAGGGCCAAGCTAAGAGAATCATAAAGCCATGGAATTGTTTGGGTTGGCAGAGACTTTAGGGATTGTCCAGTCCCACCCTCTGCCATGGATCTGAGCCCTGGAGAGGCGTGTGATGAGTGGGGGTTGCTCCATTTGCACAGAATCCCAGAGGGGTTTGGGTTGGGAGGGACTTTAGAGATTGTCCAGTTCTGCCATGGGACCTGAGCCCTGCAGAGGTGTGTGATGAGTGGGGCACAGAATCCCAGAGGGGTTTGGGTTGGGAGGAACCTTAGGGATTGTCCAGTCCCACCCCCTGCTATGGACCTGAGCCCTGGTGTGGTGTGTGATGAGAGGGGTACAGAATCCCAGAGGGGTTTGGCTTTGGGTTTGGGTTTTGGGTTGGGAGAGACCTTAGAGATTCTCCAGTTCTGCCATGGACCTGAGCCCTGGAGAGGTGTGATGAGTGGGGCTTGTTCCATTTGCACAGAATCTCAGAGAGGTTTGGCTTTGGGCTTGGCTTTGGGTTTGGGATTGGGAGGGACCTTAGAGATTCTCCAGGGCCACCCCTGCCATGGACCTGAGCCTGGAGAGATGTGGTGAGTGGGGCTTGTTCCATTTGCACAGAATCCCAGAGGGGTTTGGCTTTGGGCTTGGCTTTGGGTTGGGAGGGACTCAGAGCCCATCCAGGGCCACTGCTGCCCTGGGCAGGGCCACCTGCCAGTGTCCCACAGCCTGTCCAGCCTGGCCTTGGGCACTGCCAGGGCTGGGGAGGCACTGGGAGCAGGAAAAGCCGTGGGTGAGGGGGCACCAGGCCAGAGCAGGAGCTCAGGGCTGTGCTCAGGGCCCAGCAAAGATCTGCAGCTGCATTTCAGCTCCTGCCTTTGCCTCCTGGCCCCTGAGTGTCCTTGGACTCCCTGCCTGAGGCTCCTCTCCATAAAACTCCACACTCCAGAGGTGCCATCAGCCCCTGAGTGTGGTGTGTGTCAGGAGGACAAACCCATTGATGATCAGAAAGAGTTCAGGTAACTATGGCAACAGAAATTCTGCTTTTTGCATCTCACCAGAGGAGACACACACAGAGCCCTGAAACCTCCCCCCACCCCTGAGCTGAGCCATCACTTCCAGCCCCTTTCCCCAGAATTATTCCAGGAAAGGGAAAGGTTGCTTCTCTAGGGTTGGAAGCAACGGAGTAAATTTTTTAAAAGCACCTTGCTTTATTGCTTGCTGGACAGATTATTCCCAACATCACAGCTTAGGCTTGGAAAGAGTCCATAATGTTTGATGGCAATAAAGCAGAGAGCTGAGGCACAGGATTTATGGCCATGAGCTAATGAAGTGCAGGGATGGATGTTCAGTGCAGCCCTGCTCCCTGCACCTCTCAGCAGCTCTCAGTGTCCTTCCTTGCAGGGGGTTTGGATGATCCAGGAGCCCTGAGCCTCCCTGGCAATATCCAGCACTTTCATTTCATCAAAACAACTTCAGCCACTGCAAAAAGACAGGGGAGAAATTGCTCCATGAGAAAACAGTAATGCCGTGGAGGGGGAAAGCTTATCCAGGCTCTGGGGAAATAGGGGTGGCTGTTGTTTGTTATACTGGTGAAAATGAGAGCTGGTATTTGTTATACTGGTGAAAATTGGAGCGCTGCAGGGAGAGGCTGAGCAGCTCCACTCACTCTGTGCATCCCAGGATGGTGCTGCAGCTCCTAATCCAGGCCTGGGAGCTCTGCAGGGCATGGGGAGGGTCTGGAGGAGCTCCTGGGAGCCTGACCTGGCTGAGCTGGGCCCTGGCAATGCCATGCCTTGATTTTGGGAACCATCTGACCTCCACAACCATGGAGATCCCTGCCAATCCCTGGGGTTATCCCTGCCAGAAAGGAGTGGGAGGCATTTGAGGTGCCCAGGATGAGGTGAGAGATGAGAATTTGACTCCATGTTCTCAGAAGGCTGATATATTATATTATATTATATTATATTATATTATATTATATTATATTATATTATATTATATTATATTATATTATATTATATTATATTATATTATATTATACACTATACTAAAGAAAGAGGAAGGATACATCAGAAGTCTTCACAAGAATGATGATGAAAGCTCGTGACTGACTCCTCAGAGTCTGACACAGCTGATGGTGATTGGTTATTAATTAAAAACAATTCACATGTTTGGGTAAACCATCTCCAGACCACATTCCAGAGCAGCAAAACATGGAGAAGCTGAGGCTTCTCATCTTGCCAGGAGAAGAAGTCCTGGTGAAGGGATTCTTTAGAAAATATCACAGTGACATTAGTGGAGGTGTCTGTGCCTGTCAGGAACCTCAGCAGGTGGAGAAGGAAATCCCAGCTGGATCCCTTTTCCTGAGGAGGCCTCATTGTGTCCCAGCTTTTGTGTTTGAATGGAAAGCCTGGTGAGGTTCTGGGCTGCTCCTGGGTGGGAGAGAGATCCACCATGCCCAGCAGCAGCCCTGGATGAGCACCACCTTCCCCAGCCTCCCAAAGCAGGAGGGAACAGAAGGTGCCCTGCCCCTGCCCTGTGCTCTGGGATGGCCCTGCTGGAGCAGGGAGGTGGCACCAGAGGGGACCTGCTGTGCTCCCTTCCAGCCTGACCCATCCTGGGCTTTTCCCCACTCACCTCTGTGCTGGGTTCTGCTGTGGTTTGCTCTTTTTGGCGTGTCCATGACATAAAGTCAGTTAAATCTGATTGATTTAACTGCAATCACAGCAGCGAAACCTCTCTGGGAAGCTGCTCCTTATTCCTCCCCAGCTCCCCAGGAGCTCTCATTCCCAGTGGATCCCCTCTGGCGAGAGCAAGGAGCCAAGTGTGCTTCCCCTCTGGCCAAGGACACTTGTCACCACTTGGGGACACTGGGGTGGCACCTGGCCAGGGATGCAGCAAAGCTGAGGCAGGAGTGACCTTGGCTGCTGATTGGCCTCTCCGTAGAGGGCAGGGCTGGCTCTGGAGCATCTCCTCCTCCTCTGGGGATGGAGGGAGCTGGGCTGAGCCTTGAAGTGCTTGAGTTGCATCTTCTTCATGGATTCCTTCGAATTCCTGGGAGGTTTTACAGCCAATGTGCCCTGAGCACCCTTCCCTGTGCAAACACATTCTAAGCAGCTGCAAAGTGCTTCAGAAATGAGGTTCAGCTCACTGCTGGCTGACAGGAATGTTTGCATCAACACAGAGGCAGATTCTTGGTGCTATTTTCACTGAAACTCCCTTCAAGCCATAACCTACCTAAAAGCAGAGGCCAGACAAAATCAAGGGAATAAAAAGCAGTTAATTTATTGAAGGGCCTTCAGGTACATTTTGGGCAGATGAAGCCCCCCAGGGGCTACACCCAAAATGGACAATAGGTCAGAGGTTTCACACTTTTATAAGTTTGGTCTATTTGCATATTGGGGGTGAATAATATGATAAAATGATATAATATAATATAATTAATATCATATAATAATCAGCCTTCTAAGAACAGGGAGTCAGATTCATCAATTCCTCCTTGGTTCTGGGGACCCAGCAAATGCCACAATCCTGTGCTTGTTTCATCCCCTCTCAGCCTCATCTCCAGAGCCCCTCTGAGCCTGGCTCTGGAACATGGGAGGAGGAGGAGGAGGAGATCCTGGACTAGGATGGGCACTGATGTTGTCTGTGGACCACACACTCCCTGATTTAAATCCAGCTCTGTGAGCTTCTCACACTCTCGCATTTGGGGGCAGACAATAAACCAGGGAACAAAGGAAGCTGCCACTGGGGAACTCTTCTTTTTTTTTTTGTTATTTTTCCATTATCTCATGCGTGAGGGGGAATTGTTCTGTGCCAGAAGAGCTGATCCCCTGGGCGGGGAGATGGTGGAGCTCTGAGGTATTCACCTGCTGCTGAGAGCAAGGAGAAGATTGTTTCCTCACTGAAGAGCTGCTCATTTCCCCACTGCTTTCTGTGTGTGCAGAGGAGCTTGGCTGCTCCCTGCTGCATCCAGAGGATCCCTGGGCCAGCCCTGCCTGGAGCTGGGGTAGGACAGGCAGGAGGAGAGGGAATGGGGCAGCACCAGCAGCAGGAGCTGGGAGGAGCAGGAAGGAGATCACAGGAACATTATATATATATATATTAAAAAAAAAAAAAATGTATAAAGCATACATATTTTATATATATATATATATATATATATATATATATATATATATATATATATATATATGTATAAAACATACATATTATATATATGTATAAAAAATATATATATAACAGCTCACAGGAACATAATATAATATATATTATATATATTATATATCATAATCACAGGAGCATAATATAATATATTTATATTTATATATTTATATATTTATGTATTTATATATTTATATATTTTTATATGTATATTTTATATACATATGTTATAAATATATAAAATATATATTTATAACATATATATAATATAAATATATAAATATAAATATAAATATAAATATAAATATAAATATATAATATAAATATATAAATAGAAATAAATATATAAATATATAAATATATAAATAAATATATATACACATATATATACATATATATATATGTGTGTATATATATATTTGTATATAAACAGCCGACAGGAACATATTATATTATGTTTGATAAATATATTCTATTTCATGATCACAGGCTCCTGGAGGCTGGAAAAGGTTTTCAGGACCATCAAGTCCAACCACACCCCAGCCCCACCATGTTCCCCACTAAAGCCTCTCCTCAAGTGCCACATCCACACCTTTCTTGAACCTTTCCAGGGATGGTGACCCCAGCCTGGGTGGGAAAAAGGGTGCCCTGGGCTGTGCAGGGTTCTGAGCTGAGAGCAAGGCTGGGATGGGCCCCTCTCCACCTTCCCACTTTTGGGGGTGTTTCTTGGGCCATTTCCATGGATCAGAACTTGTGGGATTCAAGTTCATTCTGCTGTTTGTTTTTTGGTTTCTAATTTATATTCAGATGAGACAGAGCTCAGAGCTCAAGGAGCATTTTGTTTTGTCTGTGAGTTGTTATGAAATGTGTGGACAGATCCCTCCCTGGAAAGGAGATATCATCAAATGAAATGCAATTGAAACCCCCCCCCAAAAAAAATCAGAAAATCAAGAGATTTAGTGACTGCAAGAAAATGGTCTGGGAGGAAATGAGGTGGACCAAAGGACCAAAACATGCCCAAACTAACCTCACAGATGTTGCAAAAGCAGGGGAAAAAATCAAGGAGGAAGACACAACTTTGAGGGGAAGATATTCCTGCCCCACTGCCTCGGGAATGGGCTCTCCTCAACCTGCTCTGTTGAGATTTCACCCCTCTGGCCACTGGATCTCCTTTTTAATCAGCATGGAAAGCTGATTTCAGCTTTACCTCTACAGCTCCCCTCAGAAATCTGCCATGGAGGGGATGGAAGGAACTTCTCATTGCCAAAGGAATATTGGAGAGGCTCGAGGACACAGATTTAGGTGGGAACCCTCAGCTCAAACTCCATCCAGGCAAAGAAGAGGTGACAGATGGGGCAGGACAAAGAATTCCTCACTAATAACTCAAATATATCCTCGGTTCTGGTGACAAAGGCACCAAACAGCTGCAGCCAGTTATTGAGGGGGGAAAAAAGTAAATCTATGGCTAAATTAAAAATAAAGATATTAATAGAATTCAATGAGTTTTAACTCTGCAGAAAGCTAAAGAATGATGGGATATTTTGATTTTGGACTCATTACAAACAACAAAGCGGTTTGACAGGAGATGCTAAATTTCCCAGAAGACCACTCTTTAATTAATTTAAAATCATAAACCAATTAACATATTTAATACTAAACGCTCATACAATTAATTTGGCACTCATAGAGGATGTGTGGTATTTAGGGAAAGGAAAAGAAAAGCCAGATTTCTCGCAGAGAAATAAGAAATTGATTTATTTAAGCACAAAATCCACAAGGAACAGGATGAACACCCCTTCAGGTGAAAACCTCAGTTCTTCTTCCATACATCTGACCTAAATTTCCCTTTTTCAGTCTGAACCCTTTCTCTTTTGTCCTGCCCCTGCAGTTCCTGATGAGGAGCAGCTCCTGATGGGCTCCTGCAGCCCCTGGCAGGGGCTCTGGGCTCTCCACAACCTTCTCCTCTCCAGGCTGGGCAATCCCAGCTCTCCCAGCCTGGCTCCACAGGGGAGGTGCTGCCACTGTGAGATTTTATGGAAAATCCCTTCGCCAGGATTTCTTCTCCTGGCAAGATGAGAAGCCTCAGCTTCTCCCTGTTTTGCTCCTCTGCAATGTGATTTGGAGAATTGTTTACCCAGCATGTGAATTGTTTTAAATTAATGGCCAATCCCAGTCCAGCTGTGTCGGGACTCTGGTCAGTCACAGGTTTTTATTATTCATTCCTTTCTAGCTTTGTGATGTATCCTTTCTCTTTCTTTAGTATAGTTTTAGTATATAATTATAATATAATAAATGTAATGTAATGTAATAATATAATAAATGTAATGTAATGTAATGTAATGTAATGTAATGTAATGTAATAATATAATATAATATAATATAATATAATATAATATAATATAATATAATATAATATAATATAATATAATATAATATAATATAATATAATATAATATAATATAATATAATATAATATAATATAATATAATATAATATCAGTCTTCTAAGAACTTGGAGTCAATTCTCATCTCTCACCTCGTCCTAGGGACCCTCACAACCTCCCAACAAGGTGCTCCAGTCCCTTTATCAACTCCCAGGTCTCCTCTGGAATTGTCCCCACATCTCCTTGTCCCTGATGCTGGGGACACCAGAGCTGGGCACTGTCCCAGTGGGGTCTCCCACAGACAGGATCCCCTCCTGGCCCTGCTGCCCACACCCCTTTGGACAGAACCCAGGGTTTATTTGGATTTCTGGGCTGTGCCATTTCCCCCAGGATTTGTTCCCAAACAGCTCAGAAGTTTCCTGGGAAGGGAGAAGCTTCCTGTGGCTGTGGAGCTGCAGGCAAAGCCAGGTAAGAGAGTTCTTGTGTCTGGGTCTCACCTCCTGGCTGGTTGAGGTGGCTCTCCCAGGAACCCCTGTGGATAATTTGTGTTCCTCTCTCTCCCTTTGATGGATAAGGGTTTGTTTTCCTGTTTTCCAGCCCGACTGGGGAGAATTGGAAGCTGCCTGGAGCAGCAGTCTCCCAGGTCATTAGGAAGCCAATCGGAGAGGGGCTGAATCTGGGGGTGATGTTTTTCACTGGCATCAGAGGAGGGGGGCATGGCCTGTCCTATTCAAGCAGTTCAAAGAATTCTTCACACGGAGGAAGGAGCACCAAGTTTAAAGACTGGGAGAAAAATAAGGAGAAGATCAAATAAACTTTCAAACCTGGCTGTGTGTGATCTCAGAAACTTTCTGACAATAACATGTTGTTCCTCATCATTACTGAAAGGCAGAATTAAAACTGCTTTAGTGCTTTAAAGAGCTTTTCTGGACTGGATCATGCCAGTGTTTCTGCTGTGTGGAGAGGGAAACTGGGAATTTCTGGGTTTGTGATGGTTGGGAAGGCCAGGAAAGGCTCCCAGGGGCAATTTCCTGCAGGTCCTGCTGGGAGCAATCCCCAGCCCTGGTTCTGAGCTCATCCCTGAGTGCTGGGCTCTGCCCTGGACACAAAATTCCTGTAAGCTGGGCCTTAATGGGAACTCTCAGCCTTTTGTGAGGTTTTAGAATCCTCAGGCTTTAGAAAGCTGAGGGCAGTGAGCACGAAAGAGTTTGTAAGGAAAGAAAGGAAACCTGTGAATAGTCCTGCTAGCAGAGGCATGTCCTGAGTGTCCGGGGTACAGGAGAGCTTTGGCTCAGAGAATCGTGGAATTATGGAATATCCTGAGTGGAAGAGGCCCCAAAGGATGGGATCAACATCAGACACCCCTCACAGGGACTTGTTTAGCCTGTCCAGGAGCCAGGGCACTGCAGGAGACAGCAGGGATACAGCCTGACTGCTGCTGCAGCCACTTCTCACTTGCTACTGTTTGTTTCTTTGGGAATTGCCTCACTTACTCAAAATAATTTAAAATTTTGTACACAAAAACTAATCAAGAACCCAAATTACCTCCTTTTTAAGCGCGGGAAGAAATGCAGAATCAGCCTGAAATCATTTCGAAAATAATAAAGGCAGATTCAGTGGCAGACTAAAAAGCAGAGCAAGTACAGCTGTGAGCTGGTCTAGGTTTATCTCAGCTACTGAAAAGCACACAAAAGGTATTGGTCTAGCTCAGATTTAATTTTTAAACTAACGCTTGGTTGCATAGAGATTGGGGAAATAATGAATATTCTGCTTCAGCTGCTGCACCAAAAAATTCAGAAGCAAAATGGCACATGTCACATTGAAACAAGATTGGTGCTGCTTCTTTGTAAGTGGGATGAAGACTCCCTTTAAAACACTATTTTTAGTCAACTAAAATTTGCCATTGACATCAAGTGAAATGTTGTCTCCTTTGCAGAACTTGGGCCTCCTGCTCGGTGTTTTTCCTTCAGTGGGAGGGGGGGAGGAAGATTTTGGAGCATCTCTTGCCACTTTCAAAAGGATTTTTCTCCTGAGAATTTCAGGTTTTTGGTACTTTCACCCCCTGTAAAAGCAAGAGCAATGAAGTCTGGCCGTGTTTTAGGGTGGTTTGGCTCAGGGTGCCCCCAGGTGACACAATCTCTGTGCCCAGGACAGCAGCAGACAGTCCCAGCAGAGCTCCAGGATGTTCAATTCCCCTGCCCAAGGTCCATCCTGACCCTCTGGGGACAGGCTGGGCTGGGGTGTCCTGCCAGGACCCCCCTGTGTCCAGCCTGGAGGGAGCTGGTGACAAGCAGAGCTCTGAGATGTGCCAATTGTCTGAGTGATGTGTCCTTCCCCCATAATCACAGCAATTACACATGGCAATCATTAATAATTGCATTTCCCTTCAATCAATTTTTACTAAAATATAGCTTTTGTGCCAGATTCCAGTTAATTTTTCCCATAGATGTGTCTCAGGCCTTGGCAATATTCCTGTGGGGAGATCAATCAGAACCCAGGACAGGATGACACGCTACATTTCTTGGGGGGATCCAAGTTTTAATTAATTGTTATTCATAAACTAATTATTGGATTTACAAATGAGTTCTTGGGAAATTCATTAGCCCTTGGAAGCTGCGTGTCAGCCATTTGCAGCAGGATGTGAGTCTGCTTTTCTTCAGGAGATGGAAATCCGTGCCTTGAAATGCAAAAAGGTTTTTTTTTTTTTTCCTGGAGCTCTGTGCCCGTGGCCAAGGTCATCCCCCACCCTCCCCTGCCCCTGCTCTTCTCCTTGATGCCTGAGAGGCTTCTGGAACAGAGGTTGGGCAGAGTTAAAGGAATAAAGTGGGGATTTATTAAAAAAAAAACCTTCAAAGGATGCACCTTGGGCAGGGCAAGAGCCCAGGCAGGGCTGCACCCAAGGTGGGCCCAGGATGGACTCAGAGTCAGGAGTTTTCACCCTTTGATGAGTTCTGCTCCATTTCCACGCTGGGGTTCAGTGCCCAATCCCAGCTCCAGGTGATGCAGTCCCACCCTCCCAGGTTGCTCTCCTCCATTCCCTGCTGTTTGCACTTTTTGGGGCTGAGGCTGCAGCGGTGTCCTTGGTTCTGGGGCTGGAAAAGGATTGTTCTGTGTGCCTGAGCTGGGAGGAGACCTTGCTGACACTTTCTGTGCAGTTCAGAGTTATTTACAGTGCAGTGCAGAGCCTGGGAAATAGGAAAGATAAAACTGAAGGCATCCCCCTCACGAGAAGCTGTAACTGGGATCAGCCTCCCCTCAGCCTCTTCTGCTCCAGCTGAACAGACCAAGAGCCCTCAGCTGCTCCTGGGGAGGTTTTCCCCCTAAAAAAGGGCTTTATTCTCTCCTTTTGGGCAGGCTGTTCCCACCAGAGTGGTGTTTGTCCTGCCTGAAAGGTGCTGGCATTCAGCCTGCCACAAACTCCAGCTAGGAGCAGCTTTGGGGGACAAATTCTACACAGAATGGGGAGAGGAGAGGGGTGTGTGCTCAGGACAGCTCCAGGAGAAGGCAAAGGAGAGCATCCACTGCTTTTGGCCTTGGCTCCTTCCCACAGGGAGAGACCCAGAGCTGGGTGTGGGGCCGGGGCCTTCCCCCTGAGCTGAATCCCAAAGGTTTGGGTTGGAAAGGGCCCTAAAGATCATCCATGGCAGGGACACCTTCCCCTGTCCCAGGGACACCTTCCCCTGTCCCAGGCTGCTCCCAGCCCTGTCCAGCCTGGCCTTGGGCATTCCAGGGATCCAGGGGCAGCCACAGCTGCTCTGGGCACCTGTGCCAGGGCCTGCCCACCCTGCCAGCAGGTGCTGAGCAGGAATCCATGGAGTTCTGGGGGGCAGCCCTGATCTCTGCTCTCTGGGACAGGGACAGGGTGCAGGGAATGGCTGGAGCTGTGCCAGGAGAGATTTATGTTGGATTTAGGGAAAGGTTTTTCCCCCAGAGGCGCTGGCACTGCCCAGGCTCCCCAGGGAATGGGCACAGCCCTGAGGCTGCCAGGGGTGCCCAGGGTGGGATTCTTGGGGTGTTTGGGATGGATTTCAGGGCAAGGTTCTTCCCCCAGAGGTGCTGGCACTGCCCAGGCTCCCCAGGGAACGGGCACGGCCCTGAGGCTGCCAGGAGTGCCCAGGGTGGGATTGTTGGGGGTCTGGGCAGGGCCAGGAGCTGAACTCACGATCTCCTTTCCATCAGGAGATCCCATGACTCTGGGAATACAGGGACAAGCCACTCCTTCCCCTAAAGACAACTCTCAATTCTATTTTTTTGGCCTGCCTTCATCACTTTTCCTTTTCACCGCCTCTTTCCGCCTTCCAGGATTTTGCCTCGCTGCTGGAAACTGCCAGCAATGCAGGCCAGATCAACCTGTGTCATTTTCATCAGGGAAAAGAGAGCAGAGCTGTTGATTGCAGGTTGATTTGGGACCTGGATCCTTGTGCCAGTGCCTCTGGAGTGGGGGAGGCTGCAGGGCGCTCCTGGCAGTGAAACATCTCAGCCCTGCTGTGAGCTGTTCTTTTTAGCAGCCTGTCCTCAGTCAGGGGTATTAATTGTTTTCAAATATCTGAGATGTCTGAGTTGTTCTTGCCCGAGGTGATAGGAAATTCTATTAAATCCTGTCAATTCTATTAAATCCTGCCAGTTCCAATCCGGGCACTAGGGCAGAGATGCCTCTGACTCGTGGTTTGTGACTGAGAGGGTTCGAAGGTGCAGCTGCCTGAAACCCTGAAAATGGGGAGTCCTTCAAGCCCAATTATCTCCTGACTACATCACCCTTCCACCTGGCACGTCTGGGAATTCAAAATATGCTGGGATGAATGTTCTGAATGGAGCTTTCCAGAGCCCTTCCAGGCAGAACCAGAGCTGCAGGAGTCAAAGGTTTTGTCACAGGGAAAGTCCCAGCTCAAATTAAAATCAAAAGTTGCTTTCAGTGCTCCTAAAGTGGATGAAAAATGTCCTTGTTTATGCTCCTGGAGTTTGCAGAAGCAGCAGAAATCCATGTGCACTGCAAACCTCTGTGATTTGTCAGCTCTCCCAGAGCCCAGCCCTTAATGGATGGGAAAGCAGAGATGGCATTTCTGATCCCGTCCCCTGCATGCTCAGGGCAGGGAAATGTTGGTTTGGAGCATCTGGGGATGAGCTGGGGGTCAGGGAATCCCCTGCCCTGAGTGTGCCCATCCTGGCAGGTCCCACATTTCCTTGCCAGGTGTTGGATACCAGGAGGAAAACGGGAATGGGCAGGGCCCCGAGGCTGCCAGAGCTCCAGGAGCTGCCAGGGGCGCCAGGGTGGGACTGCTGGGGGGGTCTGTGCAGGGACAGGGACCCTGTGGTCCCTCCTAGCTGAGGAGATTCCATGAAAACAGCTTTTAGAACAGAGTGCAGGGAGGGAGCCTGCCCTGTGCAGCTCCTTCAGCCTCAGAGTGGGTTCCCTGATTCCCACCCACCCCTCACACACCGAGGCTAAACCTGACTGCAAAACCTGATTCCTGTCCGAGAGCAGGTGTGGAGGAGCCTTGTGCTGAATGTTTAAACCCTGCAGCCCATCCACAGTGAGGAATAATTGATTAGCAGAGAGAAAACCAGCAGGGAACAGTCCTGCACCTTCTGCTGCTCCTTTAACTCCTTCAGAAGTGCTGTGAGACTGCACCAACCCTCCCTGATCCATAAATCCTCCTGGGGGAGGAATGACAGCACCTAAAATGGGCTTTTTTTCCCCACATCTGACCTCAAATTAGCAGTACCCAGCGAACAACCCCTGCTCTGCTCTAAACCCAAGCAAAGCCTGCTCTGGTGGGGCCCCAGGGCCTGGGAAGGGGCAGTTTTGGTGCAAGAAGCCTTTTGGTACTTTGATAAGAACAATTCTCTGAAAGCAGCAGCTCTGCTCTGAAAGTCATGGAGGACACACCAACCTGGGGTCCTGCAATGACTTTTTTTACTGTTTATAAACACCTGTCCCAGCATTAGCAGCGTTTTGGGAGAGACCTCCAAGAACACAAAGAGTCAGGACACATTGCAGATGAAGGGGAGCAGAATTAGAAGAGATGGATGAAAATACTTATGCAAATGAAGCTTTCAAGCCCGTCAAGAAACTCACCACGACACTCATTTATTACTTTATTAAGACAGCAGATGGCAAACTGCTAATGAATGTGGAAGCCACGGAGAATTTTTATAAACAAACTGAAGGAGGAGGCTGGGAGGGAGGAACAGCTGGGTTTGGCTCCAGAGCCAGGCCCAGGTACAGCCACAGGGTTTGGGAAGAGCAGGAGGCTGGAGGGGCAGGATTGTGGTGGCATTTCCCAAAAAAAGCTGCTGGGATGATGGGATCACTGCAGAACAAGATCCCCTCCCCTGGGACAGGGCATCCATAGTCCTCCTGTGACAGCTCCAATGCTCAGGAGCACCAAGGGAGGCTTTATCTGGTCTTCCTCTGCCTCTTCTTTGTCACCAGGCAGGTGAAGACAAAGCACTTCTTGTGGCAGCACATGAGATGCAAATAAAAGAATAAAATGAAACGAAGATCAGAACTAGCAAGACAAACAGCTGAAAGGAACAACTGCAGGAGCCACAGGAGGACTTGGAGATGGAGATTCTGGGGAGAATAATCCTTAGCTCAAGAGAAAAACCACTGCAGAGCATTGGTGGCTATAAATCACCCCCAGAGCTCTTTAGCAGCATTCCAGACAGGAAAACAGAGACCTGTAGCACATCCCTTGGGAATGCCAAAAAATGCAGATTTCCTGCAGAAATGTGAGTCACCTTGGTGAGAAACCTCTAAAGGGCAAGGGAGGGAATCACCTCTACAGGGCATCAGTGAATCCAACCTGTAAAGGGCACAGAATAAACAGGAACAAACAGGAATGAAAGGGATTGAAATGAACCTTTCCTTCTAAGCTGTGGGCTTGGAGAGAGAGCACAGTGGCAGCAGCTCCTCAGGAGTAAACGTGACTCGTTTCTATAAAACAAATGTACTTATTTCTATACAATAAATGCACTAATTTCTATATAATAAATGTACTCATTTCTATAAAACAAATTACTCATTTCTATATAATAAATGTACTCATTTCTATACAATAAATGTACTTATTTTTATACAATAAATGTACTCATTTCTATACAATAAATGCACTCATTTCTATACAATAAATGTGTGTGACACGTGGCAGGGATGGAGGTGACGGCCAGGGTTTGGGCCCAGTGTTTGGAGACCTCAGGGCATGAAAAGGAGCTGGAAAAGGGCCTGGAGCAGCTGATGCAGAGGGTGCTGATGCTCCTGGAGGAGCCTGAGGCAGGAGGGATCTGTGCTGGGGAACCTGCACGTGCTCCAGTGCCCCTGAAAATCAGGAATCAAAAGCAATCCCATAGCCAGTCCTTGAGTAACTGGGGATGCAGCCAGGCTGGGAGGGAGGAAGGCCTTTCATGCACTCTAATGAGCTGATCTGACATCTCCTTGCTCCAGCTGACACTTATTACTGGAAATCTCAGCTTGTTTCCTTGCCATCAGCCAGCCCTCCCTCTTAATTTCCTCAGATTTCTCCCTGTCAGGTCACTTTAGAATTTCTTTGAAACAAAGACAGTCTTGTAAATAAATGGAGGCCAAGATGCTTCCCAGGGAGATGAGACAAGGCCTGTCAGGAGAAGAAATGAGGATTTGGAGCAGAGTCAACAAGAAGCACGTCTTTTGTTGCAATTGCTAACTAAGTGTAATTAACTTCCTGATGAGGTGCAGGATCTTAAGGACTGATTGGAGTTACAGACTAATCATTATTCATGAGAAATTAACAGACACTACTTACAGGGAGCTGAATGCTTTAAAAAACCCTGTAAAAGCTCAGTGGGGCAAACATATCCATGGTGCAAGGCTGTGGATGAGCCCTTGGATGGATTCCTCCAGGCCAGGGTGGTGTGAGGAGAGGAGAGGAACCAGTTCCCCTAAATTTGAACCCCTGAGTGAGGCTCCAGAGGGAGAAAGGTTGAGCCCATCCCATTTCAGCCCATCCAGAGGTTCAGCCCATCCCATTTCAGCCCCTCCAGGGGTTCAGCCCATCCCATTTCAGCCCCTCCAGGGGTCCAGCCCATCCCATTTCAGCCCATCCATGGGTTCAGCCCATCCCATTTCAGCCCATCCAGGGGTTCAGCCCATCCAGGGGTTCAGCCCATCCCATTTCAGCCCATCCCATTTCAGCCCCTCTAGGGGTTCAGCCCATCCCATTTCAGCTCCTCCAGGGGTTCAGTCCATCCCATTTCAGCCCATCCATGGGTTCAGCCCATCCATGGGTTCAGCCCATCCCATTTCAGCCCATCCAGGTCCAGCCCATCCCATATCAGAGCTGTGCTCCACCCCTGATCCCCTTTCCCAGGATAACCCCAAGCCTGTGTTGTACTCCAGGGTTCTGTGGTTTCACCCCAGGCAGGAGGGGGGTCCTGGCTCAGAGCCCACAGCCAGACCCAGTGAGGCAGGGGTGCAGGAGCACTCCCAAAGCTTCATTCATTTCCTCCCAAAGCTCCCCTTTCTGCCCAGTGGGAACCAGCCTGGACTGTCCCTTAACCGGGCTACACCTCCCCTGGCACTGGCAGAGGAGTTTTTTGCCTTCCATGCCATGCAGATTCTCTCATCTCTGGGTCTCAAGGATCGAGGCACCATTAGGAATTCCCCACATTTGTCCTTAATTACAGCCCCACAAATGAAAGGCTGAGCAGCAGCAGCAGCATCCAGAGTCTCCGGGGCTCCTGCAGCAGCTCCAGGGGAACTGGAGCTGTCTGTGCTCTCTCCTTGCAGGGAATAAAAGGGATTGAAATGAATCTGGCTGATTATTCCTGAGCTGCTCCTTTTGGGCAGGGTCTGACGGCAGCACTGGGGAGTGGCTGAGCTCCCTGGCAGCCTGACAGCCCCTCTGGCAGCTCCAGGTGCTCACAGCAAGTGTCAGCTGCAAAAAGAAATCCTTCATTTGGAAGGGGCTGCCCTGACAATGCAGGCAGGGCTCTCCTGGCCCTTGTGCCGCTCACCCAAGGAAATGAGTCAGCAGAGGAGAAGGAATTGCTTCATGTGCAGAACACCTGAGCTTGGTCCCTTGGAAATGAGCTGTTCCTATGGATCCCCAGCCCCAGGAGCTGGGAGCTTGGTCCCTTGGAAATGAGCTGTTCCCATGGATCCCCAGCCCCAGGAGCTGGGAGCTTGGTCCCTTGGCAATGAGCTGTTCCCATGGATCCCCAGCCTCAGGAGCTGGGAGCTTGGTCCCTTGGCAATGAGCTGTTCCCATGGATCCCCAGCCCCAGGAGCTCGCTGCATCTCTGAGACTCATCCCAGCCTTATCCACAAACGGGCAGTGAGAGAGGAGGTGAGGGTGTCTCTCCAGGTCTTGGAGCAGCCCCCTGGGAATGCTGCTGAACTGCAGGGTTTGGACAGCCCTGGAGTCACAGCAAGGAGGGTCTGTGTCAGTCTGAAGAGACAAAACCCAGTTCTGGAGGTTTGGGCAGGCCTGTTGGAGTTCCACCCCTGGATGTGGCCATTGGATGGACACAGTGACTGTGTCAGTCTGAAGAGACAAAACCCAATCTGGATGTTTGGGCAGGCCTGTTGGAGTTCCACCCCTGGATGTGGCCATGGGGCACTCCCAAGTGCAGAAGGGAGCAGCTGAGAGGCGTGAGGAAGGAACTGTGCAAACCAGCTCCAAGGCTCTTCCCGAATACCCAGAACTGCTCTGTCCTGCTCCTGCATCCCCTAAACCTCCATCCTCCTCCCATTCCCTCCTTCTCCTCTCTGTCCTGCTGTGTTTGCTGTCTCCCAGATGACACCAGAGATAACTGAACAAGGCACATCCCTGCCTGCCATGGCAGTGACACCTCCTGTCCTCAGGCAGGGACAGCCCCACCCCAGCACTGCACCTGCATCTCCCTCCTCCCTCCCAGAGCAGGGCAAGGGGTTGAATTCCTGCCCCAGGACCCAGCAGAAAGAGCTGAAAGCACCTGGGTAATGACTGAAGAGCCCTCTCATGCCCCACTTGGAAGGAGGAAGGTAAACGGAGGTGTGGTGACAGTAAATACATAAAATAAATGGGCTCAGTTTTGCCAAGTGGCTTGGTAGTGAAATGGAAATGCAAACAAACAGGAGATTCAATTCCAGGCCAATCATACTTTGCAGAAATGTACTGAACTGGCATTTTTATAAACTGAGAGATGCCTCTGCCACCAGCAGGTATCAGCAGCTGTGAGAGCAGGTGTAACAATGAGATTGAAATTCTGGCAATGTGAATTTATGAAAAAACAAAATAAAAACCCAAGGAAAACAATGCTCAGTTCTTTTTTTCCTGAGGCATCTTTGAGGCCAGTATTGCATCCAGGATGGTTTGGGCTGGAAGGGACCCCAAAGCCCAGGCAGTGCCCAAAGCCAGGACAGGGCTGGGAGCACCTGGGACAGTGGGAGGTGTCCCTGCCATGGCAGGGGTGGCACTGGGTGATCCCTGAGTTCTCTCCCAGCCCAGACCCTCCTGGGGCTCTGGATCTCTGGCCCATGACCCCAAAGGCTGCACAGAAATGAGCAGCAGAGTGTCACCAACACATGGGTCTGTCCCCAGCCCTGGAGTGAGCAGAGGCCAGGGGATTCCCCTTGGATTCCCTTCCACTTGGCTGCCAGGAATGGTTTTTTTTAATGCAGCCAGGCACATAAAAATGCAAATAAGCACACGGTAGGGTTTTTAAAAGCACATAATCCCTGGTAATTTTGTGGGAGGGAGGTGCCTGAATACAGATAAGGATCTGAGTGCAGGTTCCAGGCATTTACAGAACCAATCCCGAGGGACGCCTCCCCACGCACTGAGACACCTACAGAGCTTTCTCTGCCTGGAACCAGTTTCAACACCAGGCTCTGCTGCTCCTCAGAGACGCTGCTGGGTTTCCCGAGGACTCCTACCCACAGAAATCCCAAAGTTTCTGCGGAGCAGCATTCCCTGTGATTGCTGCAAGGAATGTGGCTCTGCCAGAGGCACAGAAACAGCTGAAAGCTCTGGCTTTGGAATATTCAAATGACATGCAAAATGCATGGAGAGGCATTACTCATTAATTAATCTAAATAATTGACCATTTCACAATCGTGTCTGATCTCCTCCTGCAGCTGCCTCGTTTGCTGGGCCATTGTTCTGTGGACATCCATGGGAAGGGTTTGGGGAATGTACAAAATATTGAGCATTTGACTGTGGCAGGAGTAAATATGCTTTTTATCCAAGTCCTCCAGAAACAATTAATTAACATTATAGCCTCCAAAAAGGGAGCTCTCCATAAATCACTGTCACTAAACCAACCTGCTTGGGTCTCTGCAACAAAAATAATGGTTGTTTTATGTGCAGAGAACACAGCTGAGGCTTCTATCCCTGGATGATCAAAGAGGGATTGAATAAATACATTCCTTGGGAAAAAAGAGCTTCCAGGCAGTTTACACTCCAACAAGACTTGGAGTGCATGTTTGCCGTGCTAACAGAGCAAATATCTTCATCCTCAGTGAGATTCTGTCTGCAGTGGGTGATTTGTGAGGGTCCCACCCTGCTTGGGAGGGAGGGAGGGCTGGATCCAGGGCTCTGCTCCATGGGATCCATGGGATATGTAGGATCTATAGGATCTGTAGGCACCTGCTTGAGGTTTGATCCTGCCAGCAGCCACATTAAAGGGCTGTGCCTGGGCTGGGGACAACCCCCAGGGTCTATCCAGGCTGGGATGAGCAGAGAGAGCAGCACCTTGTGGGTGCTGTGGGTGAGAGCTGTGGAAATGAACCCACCAGGATTTGTTACCTGGTGACACCAGAGCCCTCCTTGACTGCAGACAGAACCCACCCTCTTTTAAAGGCAGTGACCCCAAGGACAGCCCTTCCCAATGTCCTGGAGGGGGACAAAGTGAGGAAATGATCCCAGGTCCAGTGCAGCCCATGGTGGGAAGAGGTTCCCAACTGTGATCCTTCAAACAACAAAAAACAAAGAACGTTTTCTTCCAAGAAATAACTCCCAGCAAAGGAAGAGACTGTGATTTCTGAAGAGCCTCCATATGTATTTTAAACTCGGCTTTGGGATGCAGCCATCTGTCCAAATATTGAAATTCCTCAGCCGTTTCAAGTGGGCGTTCATCAAGCACAAACATCCAAGGGAGCTCCCACGCCTGCTGTGTGCCTGGCCTTGGGCCACAGCCAAACACCATTGACACAATTTTCTTGCTTTTGCATCTTAACTTTTTTTTTTTTTTTTTTTTTGGGCTGCAAATCACCTCAGAGTGGGAGCAAAATAGCAAAATAGAGCTGTCAGTGTGGCAGGGCCACGTGTCCTGTGGAGCCACTGCAGGTGAGGACAGCACTGTCCGTGTGCCCATGGAGGTGGAGAGGAGGAATATTCCCAGTCACACAGAGGCTCCTTTTTCCCTTCCCTGTCCCTCCAGGAAGGGCTGGAGAACCTCAGGAAGGTCTGGTCACACAGGCAAGGCCTGCTCTGCACCACTCCGCTGTGTTTTCTTTCATCCTTTGCCTAAAAAAGTTCTTTTTCTTTTTTGTTTTGCTTTTCTCTTCCAAGTCTGGCTGTCATTTCAAGGTAAAGAAAATAATTGAAGTAGGGGAAGGAGAAAAGTCAGCCCAGAGCTCTCTGTGAGAGGGCTCAGCAGTGCAGGAACAAAATGCTCTCCTGGCAGCTTCAGAAGGATCCTTCTGCTCTGGAAAGGTCACTCCCCTCCCAGCTGGAGCTGAGTTTTCAGAGCCCTGGCTGTGGAGGATGCTGATTTCCACAGGTTCTGACCCAGAAACGGAGCCAGTGCTTTTCCAGACTGATCCAAAGGGCCGTGACCTGGGGCTGCAGGATGTGGAGAGCCTGGAGTCACAGTACAGGATGTGGAGAGCCTGGAATCACAGTGCAGGATGTGGAGAGCCTGGAATCACAGTGCAGGACATGGAGAGCCAGGAATCACAGTGCAGGACGTGGAGAGCCTGGAATCACAGTGCAGGACATGGAGAGCCTGGAATCACAGTGCAGGATGGGGAGAGCCTGGAAGGAGGATAGTGGAGATGTCCTTGAGGTGCCATGGTCAGGAGGGCACTGCTGGGCCCAGGAGAGGGAACCGCAGCTCTGGAGGGGAATTGTGGCTTCTGCACCCACAGAAGGCCAAGGATGAACAAGGTCCAGGCCTGGCTGGACACTTTTGTGAGTGGTGGGATTTCAACCAGCTCCAGAACCCAGAATTTGTCTTCTCCCTCAATCCTGTGGCCACCAGCCCTTCAGAACCCTTCAAATGTCCCAGGCCCTGGTGTGGAAGACCTGCCAAGGAGCCATGGGGACTTTCCTGGATGGACCTGGCACAGCCAGGAGAAGGTGGGCAGAACCTTGGGCAGACCTTGGGGATTTCACCCAAGACTTTGGATCTCCAAGATTTGGGATTTCAGGAGGTGTTTCTGGTCAAAGCCACAGAGGATGGTTTGGTAGGATGTAGTGGATGAGTAAGTGAGGAAATCGAGGCTGGGACATTCAGTGCTCCTGTCCCTTGTACCAGCCTGGCTCTGAGTTACCCGTGCCATCAGATGTTAGGCTTTTCTGATACTTTTTTACCAAAAAACCTGGAAAAAGGCCAAAGGATGAGTGGGAAGAAGCCAAGCAGAGTGTGACAGGCCTGGGAAGTTTCCTTGGCAGAGAGTTCTGGTAAAGGAGCAGGCCAGGAGCTCCTGGTGACACATCAGGCAGGGGGAAATGATCCAGTGAGGAAGAATATTCATCCATGCCCTGTTCCACACAGGAGATCACTCCATTTGATCCCAGCAGTTCACCTGGCCTCCTGAAAGACATTCCCAAACTGAAGCCAGAATGGAATTCCTGTCCTTTCCCACTTTTCTCTGCCCACCAAAACTCTCTCTTCTTCCCCCTCCCCTCGATATTTGGCTTGGTTTGTTTGGTTCATAAACTCAAAACAAAAACTCTTTTTTTTCTCTTTTTTTTTTTTTTAATCCGAGGATTTGGGAAGTTCATAACATGTTAAATCTCCCTCTAATCTCATAAATATAAATGACAATATTGTGATGAGCCAAAGAGGTGCAGACAAAGCAGAATCATTAGATCTGAGACTTTTAATGGATAATACATTCCTTCATCTGAGACTGGTGAGGAGAACTTTGCTTTCTGTATTTTCTCTCTCACGGAGAACTGGGGGGGATGAGAAAAATGAAACGAACACCTCCAATGCTGCTTTTGTGCAGTTCCAAACACCCAGAGCTGCTCGCTGCAGTTCCAAACACCCAGAGCTGCTTAGGGGACTGCAAATTCCTACATTTTGGGCAAGGCCTGACTGGGACACGCTGGAAAAGCAGCAATGAGGTGTTATGGTCCCAGCTGTGAGGAGCAGCTGGATGTGGCTGGAGTGGGTTTCACCCAGTGCTTTAAGCAGTGCTTGGGAAGCCTCTTCACACCAATATTTCTGTGTCTTCCCCCTCTTTAATAAGGAAACTCTTCCCTGAAGCAGGAGACTCTGGGAAGGTGTGTGCCACTCCTTGGAAGTTTTTGGGGTCCATGGAGGAGCTGATGTGCTGTTGAAGGTTGTCTGAGGGGAAGAATGGGTTGGAGACACCCTGAGATCCTTTCCTTGGCATGGTGGAACATCCCCAGTCAGAAGGGGCCCACCAAGGTCACTGAGTCCAGCTCCTGGTCAGGACACCCCAACAATCCCACTCTGGGCCTCTTCCATGAGCTTTCTCTCAGGACAAGCCAAGAAATCCCCAAAGAGCCCCTTCCCATCCCCTCTGGGCTTTCCTGGAGCAGGAGCTACAGTGGATGGAGGCACCAGCCCATAACTCATTGCCTGGAGCCTCCCACCTCTCCAGCTTCACCCAGGGTGCCATGGTTCTGTTTCTGGGGCACACCTGAGGTGGCTGCAGCCCTCCTCGACCATCCTGCCCTGGATGTGGCTCCACAGGTCCCTGGCAGGAGCTGCAGAGAGGGGGTGCCAGCCTCCTCTCCTCTCTCCGGCGGCAGGATGGGAGGAAACGGCCTCAGGCTGAGCCAGGGAAGGTTTGGATGGGATATGAGGGGAAATTTCTGCATGTGAGGGATGCCAGGCATTGGCATGGGCTGCCCAGGGCAGTGGTGGAGTCGCCATCCCTGGAAATGTTCAAAAAACAACTTGAGGACCTGGCTTAGAGGTGAACGTGCTGCTGGGTGGGTGGTCGGGCTCGACAATCCTAAAGTTCCATTCCAGCCTCAACAATTCCATAATTCTGTGACACGAGCAAGGTTTGTTCCACGTCCCAGGCCCAGCCTGGCTCAGGTGAGGGCCTGCAGAGCTGGGGCTGGAATTCTGCTTCAGGAAGGAGTGAGTGAGGAGCCTGCAGTGCCCAGAGCTGGGTGTGGGAGGCTCCTCTGGAATCAGCAGAGGGATCCTCTGGAATCCTTGGAGCACCTGGAGGGTGCCAGGGCCATCCCTTCATGGAGCTCAGGCTCTGGTGGTTCTGGTCTGAGCTGTTCTTTCTTAACTGCCTTTAGAGGAGAAAGGAGGAAGGAGGAAGGAGGAAGGGGAAAGGAGAAAGGAGAAAGGAGAAAGGAGAAAGGAGAAAGGAGAAAGGAGAAAGGAGAAAGGAGAAAGGAGAATGGAGAAAGGAGAAAGGAAAATGGAGAAAGGAGAAAGGAGGAAGGAGAAAGGAGAGGAAGAACAATCCAAACGATTTTCCCTCTGTCTGTGGACAGTGCAACAAACACTCACCCAGTTCTGTAATGCAGCTTAGCAGAGAACTTGCATTTTAGCAGAGAAACTGCTCTTCCTCTGCTCATTTCAGGGAATTCTGAGGATCCAATTGCCCCACCACGACAGGCAGGGGCACATGGAGCAGGCTCAGGATCAGGGATTCAAGGGAGAAGACCCAGAACCCACCAGAAACACCAATGTTTGGGGACTGAAACCTGGCTGAGCTGTAACTTCAGCCACAGAAACACTTCACAGGACAATTGCAATGTGGAATAAATTGCTGGGATCCTTTCCCATCTAATTACACCCCAGCCCACGGTAGGATGCTCAGGGTAATCAGGATCAAACACAGCAAAGCTGTCTGACAGCATCAAAGACAATGTTTGATGGCCAGAACTCCATTCCTGAGCAGACATCTGTGCACTGAAGCAGCCATGAGATGAAATTCATTCCTCGCAGAGTGGGCTCTGAAATCCCCCTCCTCCTCCTCCTCCTGTACAAACACAGAATTTGCATTGATTTAGGAAGTCTTGCAGCCTTTGAAATGGTGTGTTAATTAAAAATGCTCCATTCACAGGAGAATGGGGAAGGTCTGAGCAGGAATTGTCACAGATCTGCTGCAATTACAGCAGCAGGTGCAGGGGCTGTCCCTGTGGGCACTGCCAGCCCTGTGGAGCAGCCCTGGGAAAGGCAGGGAAGTGCTGACACAGCACTGGGACCGTCCCAAACTGCCCCTGTGCTCAGCAGGGGTCACAGTCATGGAATGGGCTGAGCTGGGAGGGACCTGAGGGTTAAATGTGACTTTTCATCCCAGTTTTTAATGCTGATGCTTCCCCTTTGAAGCAATAGGTCCAAAAATGATCTTTCAGAGCCCTCCATCCCCGCTGGCATCCTTTGGGTCAGGTCAGGGGGGAATGTCCAGGGCTGTGCCCTTCCTGAGGTGTTCCACTCACAGCCATTAACACTTCCCCATACACAATCATCCCAAAGCAGCTCAGTCCCTGCTCTCTGTAATTGCTGCTCCTCTCGTTCCTGCACTCTCTTTCCTAGGGAGCCTTCACCTGCTCCTTTTCTTTTCGAGGGTTATAAATGAGGACATTTATTTCACATTGCAGGCAAACTTGTTTGGAGTAGCAACAATCGTAAGAATAGGCAGCAGCTGTGAAAGACATTTTATTTTTCCTTCTGAATAGCAAAAGTTTCTCATTTACCTTCCAGACACTCTGGGAACATGCTGCTCTGGAATTAAATACATGTTACCAGCAAAGAATCAGCGGGTGAAAGGAGGGATTGCCTGAAAATCCATTTCACTGCTTCCCAGCAAAATAAAGGACCTGGAAAATGTTGCAGACAACTATTCTGTGGTGCCCAGATGGGAATCAGCCTCTCCAATGCCACGGGGAGTTTCTCACCACAAGAAAACCCTGCCTGCTCCTGACATCTGTGAGCTGACTCAAACAGGACCCAGCTCTGGAAGCCACCAGAGGCCACCAGGCCCCCAGCAGCAGAGTCCCTCTGCCATGGCCCAAGACATGGGTGGGATCCTGTGGTGGCGTTCACAGGGCTCCCAGGATGAGGAAAAGACGAGGATCTGATTCCATGTTTCAGAAGGCTTGATTTATTATTTTATAATATATATATTATATTAAAACTATACTAAAAGAATAGCAGAAAGGATTTCATCAGAAGGCTTGAAAGGAAAGGAAAAGAACGGAATGATAACAAAATCCTGTGTCTGACCAGAGTCTGAGCCAGCTGGGCTGTGATTGGCCATTAATTAGAAACAACCACATGAGGCCAATCCCAGATGCACCTGTTGCATCCCACAGCAGCAGATAACCATTGGTTCCATTTTGTTCCTGAGGCCTCTCATCTTCTCAGGAGGAAACATCCTAAGGAAAGGATTTTTCAGAAAACATCATGGCTACAGGATCCAGGATGTGGATGGGATGCAGGCCATGGGATGCAGGACATGGATGGGATGCAGACATGGATGGGATGCAGACATGGATGGGATGCAGGGCATGGGATGCAGGGCATGGATGGGATGGAGGGCATGGATGGGATGCAGGACATGGATGGGATGCAGACATGGATGGGATGCAGGCCATGGGATGCAGGACATGGATGGGATGCAGACGTGGATGGGATGCAGGGCATGGGATGCAGGGCATGGATGGGATGCAGGGCATGGGATACAGGAAATGGATGGGATGCAGGACATGGATGGGATGCAGACGTGGATGGGATGCAGGGCATGGGATGCAGGACATGGGATGCAGGATGTGGATGGAATGCAGGCAATGGATGGAATGCAGGACATGGATGGGATGCAGGGCATGGGATGCAGGACATGGATGGGATGCAGGACATGGATGGGATGCAGGACATGGGATGCAGGACATGGGATGCAGGGCATGGATGGGATGCAGACATGGATGGGATGCAGGGCATGGGATGCAGGACATGGGATGCAGGATGTGGATGGAATGCAGGCAATGGATGGGATGTAGGGCATGGATGGGATGCAGGCAATGGATGGGATGCAGGGCATGGATGGGATGCAGGCCATGGGATGCAGGCCATGGATGGGATGCAGGACATGGATGGGATGCAGACATGGATGGGATGCAGGCCATGGGATGCAGGATGTGGATGTCCTGTGAACTGGGCCAGTCACTGAAAATGCTTGGCTGTGGTGGAACTGGGAGCTCATAGACACCAGGACACCCTGGTGGGGTGAGGATATTTGGTTACACGTGGGTGTTAAATCTGCTGCATCAACCCTTTTTCCTTCGTCTTTCTGTTTCCAGGGGCCTTCAGAGAAGGGATTGTGCTGATGCTGGAAATGAGGAAGAGTTCTCTCTCTTTGTGAAGTTCTGTATTGATTGAAGGATTTAATCTTGACTTTTTAGATGTTTATTTTTGCCTGTTGTAATAAATTCTAATTAAAATCTCTTTGTGGATTTTTCATCGGGTGGCTCTGTCGCTTGGGTCTCAGGGTGCTTCGTATTTCCTGACATTTAATCAGTTCTGCTCACAGGCACTTTTCCCTTTAAGCTCACCTTCACCATCGGCTGTGCTGCTCACAAAAACACAACTTTATTAAACAAGCTGGGAGCTCAGGGGACCAAAGAAACCCGGCAGCTGCTGCCTCTCAATTTCCAAGTGTGCATTACCCAGAGCAGCTCACTGCAGATGCAGAGGGGGGAGCTCATCCCTGCCTGCCCAGAGCACAGAAACGGAGCCATGGGTGCAGACACTCCCTGCAGAACTGGGGGCTCTCACGTCCAGGATATCTGGAATTGTGCCCTGGCTCCTGTGCTCAGCTGTGGGATCCTGTGGGCTGAGGAGCTCAGAGCTTGCACGGGGCTTGTGCTGGAGGCACATCCAGAATGGAAGATTCAGAGCAGAAATAAACTTGGCAGAAGGTTTTGGTTGAGGGAGGAGATGTGGACAGAAATCAGCTCATGTCCCCTGATGTCACCCCCATGCTGAGCTGCGCTGTGACACCAGGCAAACAGAAACAGAATTTGGCTTTATTTGTGGCCTGGAGAGGGGTTTGAGCGGTGCCCAAACACGGAGCCACTTCAGGAGACACCCACACGGTGGGGAGGCCTGGTTCCCACACAGCTCCTGCTTCCCTTGGCCCAAGCACAAGGAGATTTCCTCAGCTGGGCTTGGGGCAGCTCACAGGAATGTGGGGAAGGTTTAAAAACCCAGCAGGGGGACAGGGGTGGGACAGAGGGACAGGTGTGGGACAGAGGGACAAGTGTAGGACAGAGGGACAGGTGTGGGACAGACAGGTGTGGGACAGAGGGACAAGTGTAGGACAGAGGGACAGGTGTGGGACAGAGGGACAGGTGTGGGACAGAGGGACAAGTGTAGGACAGGGGGACAGGTGTGGGACAGAGAGACAGGTGTGGGACAGAGGGACAAGTGTAGGGACAGAAGGACAGGTGTGGGACAGAGGGACAGGTGTGGCACAGAGGGGCAGGTGTAGGACAGAGGGACAGGTGTGGGACAGAAGGACAGGTGTGGGACAGAGGGACAGGTGTGGGACAGAAGGACAGGTGTGGGACAGAGGGACGGAGGGACAGGTGTAGGACAGAGGGACAGGTGTGGCACAGAGGGACAGGTGTGGGACAGAGGGACAGGAGTGGCACAGAGGGAGAGCTGTGGCACAGAGGGACAGGAGTGGCACAGAGGGACAGGTGTAGGACAGAGGGACAAGTGTAGGGACGGAAGGACAGGTGTGGGACAGAGGGACAGGTGTGGCACAGAGGGAGAGCTGTGGCACAGAGGGACAGGAGTGGCACAGAGGGACAAGTGTAGGGACAGAGGGACAGGTGTGAGTTGTGGTGCAGAGGCACAGATCATCACTGCTCCCCTGTTTCACACTCTGCTGATGTTCTGCACCCTCTGCTTGGTCCCAGAGCTGCTCCTGACCTTGTTTGTTTGCATTTTTCCTTCCAGCCCCACTGCAGAGTGAACTGGGATCGTTGGGGTTATTGTCACTCCCTTTCCCACTCCCAGCTCGATTCCACGTTTGCATTTTTTCCACAGGATGAAAACCTTTTCTATTCACCAGCCATCTGGGCTTTGTTAGGCTTTGTTGAGCAAAGCTTGGATCTGGAGCTGCAGACTCCTCAGCCCTTCCCCAGCACACGCACGCAGCTCCAGCAGATCCCGGATTAATTGCCAAGGGATTATTCATCCAAAATGCCCATTATTCAGGCAGTAATTTTCCCATTATTCACCACACTCTGCCTGCCCACCAGCTGCATCCCAAACCTGGCAGCTCCTGCTGCTCTGCAGTGTCCAAAAAGTGATCCCATCCCCAAAAATCCACTCATGGAGGGCTCTGACCCTCTGGACACTCCCTGGCATCTCAGGTCCCAAGGGCTCTGTTGGGCCAGCCCTGCCCACGGGGTGTGCCCAGCAGAAATCCCAGGAATTCTGGGCTGCTGAAATCCCAGGAATTCTGCTCCAGGTGCTCCCTTGTCACTGTAGGACACGAAAGGACACAAGCACACACTGCTGTTCTCAAGGTGAAGGAAAAAAGGGAATTTCATTTTCTGACTCCAACATTTATAGATTTCCAAAAGTGACAGTGGATTGGAGGGTGACAGTGCCACCTCTCCAATGACACTGCACAAACCAACAGTCCATCAAATTTCTCCTCCTCCATAAAAGAATGCAAAACAATGAGTTATTTACAGAAAGTGTGCGAGAAAGTTCACTACAAGAATGTCGACATCAGAAGGCTTAGGAAATCTTAAAAAAACCCAAGGTGACCCTCCCACACTTTGGGTTTCCCATGCTCAGCTCTGACAGCAGAAGTCCTTGTTCTGGGGACCCCCAGGGACATGGGGACAAGCTCTCCACATTTGTCAAGGAATTAAAATTCCCATTCCAGGTGCTCCTTGTCATTCCTTCCCCACAATATCCCTGGATATGAAACCTGACCTGGCTGCTGGGTTAAAATGCCTTTCTGGCAGTGGTTATTTTTTATTTTTTTACATCTTAATTCTCAGATTCATCTCTCGATTCATCCCGAAGCACAATTATCATGCAGCTAATGAAATAAGTAATATTTTCTCATTCCAAGAAATCTCGTTAAGCTAATTATCAGGCTCCTCTGGCAGCTGAGGTTGGTTTTACACTGTTAAATGTGTGTGGGGTTTATTTCTTTGCTTGTCTGGGCCCTGTCCCCTCCCTCCACGAGGGAGGAAAGCAGGGAGCTGTGTCCTCCTTGGAGCAGGGATGGGCAGGGGCCGTGTCACAGCCAGGACAGAGATTCCCCCTGTTTCATGGGACACCCTGCAGGGACACAGCCTCGGGCTGCTGTTGGTAATTGCAGCCCCGAGATGTGCAGGGTGTCTCTGCTTTGGCCCGTGCAGCTGAAGAACGAGTTTGGACTCTTCACTTTTCCATCTTGAGGTTGTTTATTCATTCTTATCTATAAAATTTTCTTTCTGCCCAGCTGAGATCTGCTCAGCATGGCAGTTCCAGGCACTCTGACTGCCCCTGAGGTGGTGTTGTCCTTTTATACTACAAACTACATATAACATATTGACACTGAGTTCCCAATACCCATCACCTGTGTTAGACAGTGCACTTCTACTCTAAACCAACCCCAAAGTGCCAACAGCACTGCAGAAAATGGAGAAGAAGAAGGAGAAGGAGAAGAAGAAGAAGAAGGAGAAGAAGGAGAAGGAGAAGAAGGAGAAGAAGAAGAAGGAGAAGAAGAAGAAGGAGAAGGAGACGGAGAAGAAGGAGAAGAAGAAGAAGAAGAAGGAGAAGAAGAAGGAGAAGAAGAGGAAAGGCTGGACATGCCCAAGTTCCTCCATCTTGTCCCCATAACCCCCATACCCAAAATCCTAAAATCTCCATTTTCACCCTGTGATCATTTTGTTATTACACCATTCAAACCTCTGTGACTTTCATGCCCTCATACAAAGCTGGTAACTCGCTCCAGGGGTCACAATCAAATCCCCAGGTGCTCTGGGCTCTGTGCCAGGGTCTCTGAGCCCCCAGGTGGGGTCCTAGGCCACTCTGGACACCCGGAGGGATGCACGGAGCTCCAACAACACAGCTCGTGTCACCTCTCCAGCTCCCTGCTGTCCCTCCTGTCACCTCTCCCGAGGTTCTGCTCCTCCTCCAGGGTTTTTCTCTGTGCAGGGTCACTCCTGCAGGAAGGGGCTCTTTGTGCCTGTCCTTCCTCGTGGCTCTGTGCTCAAACCAGCAGCCAATTAGGGGAAGTTTTGTTGTTCAATTATGCAAACCCCTGTCTAGACACCCTCGTTTGTGCTTGATTGTAATTCAGCTGGGATCAGTTCCTGACACACTGACATTAAATCAAACAGAAAAAAAACCCACCTGGATGCTGCTCCCTCCATCCCTGCAAATCAAAGCCAGGAAATCAATCCTGGAAGTCATCACAGGGGGCTCTGGCATCCTGAAATTTCATTTGGAGCTTCAAGGACCGGTCTGCAATGGGGCTGCAGGACCCCAAGAGTTTCAGGTCTTTTATTCCAGTATGTTCCAGCTGCATGGAATGCCTGAGGTGAGCACAGCACCAAAGTTTGATTTGGCAGAGAAAATCCAGGGGTTAGACCTGACTCTAACACACAAACCCAACACCTGATGAGCTCCTGGCTGAGCTGGGATCTTGCCCAGGTGTGCCACAGAGATGGTTCAGTGCTTTGAGCAGAGCTGGGTCCCATTTCCCCATCTCCAATGAAGGGAGGACGGTCCCAGAGGGCACCTGCAGGAGGCTGAGCTCTCTCCTGGTGGCTCTGAGTGCTCTGGTGCCTCCACAGGGAAGGATCAGAGCCCAGGACCCAGGCCCAGACCTGCAGACAGCCCAGCCTGGGCGTGCTCAGGGTGCAGCACAAACCCACAGCAGCCCAAGGTTGGGTTTCTGGCTCCCAGCTGCTTTTTAGCCTCTCAGTCAGAAGTAAAAGCTGCATTTTCACTGATTCCTGGGAGATTTCACCAAAGACCTTCACAAACCTGCCAGGAGAAAAGATTTGAGGCTCCACACTGGGAAGGATTAGAGCTCCAATTCCCTTCCTGAGGCAGCCTGAAATTCCCTGTGTTGGTTCTCAGCAATATCCATGCCCAGGGTAACCTCCTGCTATTTTTGTGTGTCTGTAAATTATCACCTCTCCACACCCTGACAATGGCAGAGCATCCTTTGCCAGATGACAATAATGCCACTCCTTGTGGAATTTGCAGGCAACCCCAACAAGGGAAGAGATGAGAATCTTGACTCCATGTTTCGGAAGGCTGATTTATTATTTTATGATATATATTATACTAAAAGAAAATGATATATTAAAACTATACTAGAAGAATAGAAGAAAGGTTTTCATCATAAGGCTTGAAAGGAATAGAAAGGAATGAGAATAAAATCTTGTGACTGACCAGAGTCTGAGCCAGCTGGACTGTGATTGGTCATTAATTAGAAACAACCACATGAGCCCAATCCCAGCTGCACCTGTTGCATTCCACAGCAGCAGATAACCATTGGTTCCATTTTGTTCCTGAGGCCTCTCAGCTTCTCAGGAGGAAAAATCCTAACAAAAGGATTTTTCATCAAATGTGTCCGTGACAACTCCTAAAGCTGGAAAATGCCACACTTGCCCATGGAAAAAATCATCCCATTGGCTTCAAGTAAATTCCTGTTCCATGGGGCTGCAAACCTTTTCCCTTTCTCCTGAAAACCCCATCAGGATCCCCAGAGGAGGAGCTGGGGACTCGGCACAGAGCAGCTCCTGTCAGACACTGAGCAGCAGAGAAATTCTGTTTGACAGGATTCGGAATTAATTTGATCCAAAGCTCTCCAGTCTGAATAAAGCAATGAAATCATCTGATATAGGTCAAATATCCCCCTGCAAGCCCAAGGGAAAGTGGAGTGTCTTTTCAGAGAAGTGGAAACAGGTATTGGAATCACATCATCCCCTGGAAGAGTGTCTGACAGGAAATTCCTCAGCAGAACGTTATGGATTACCTATGGTTTATCTGTGCTTTATTTATGGCTTATCTGTGCTTTATTTATGGTTTCTCTATGGCTTTTTTATGGGTTATCTGTGGTTTATCTATGGTTTATTTATGGTTCATCTCTGGTTTATCTATGGCTCTCTCTGATTTATTTATGGTTTTATTATGATTTATCTATGATTTATCTGTGGTTTATCTATGGTTCTCTCTGGTTTATTTATGGTTTTATTATGATTTATCTATGGCTTATCTATGATTTGTCTGTGGCTTATCACTGGTTTATCTATGGTTTATGGCTCTCTATGGCTTATCTCTGGTTATCTATAGTTTATCTCTGGTTATCGACAGTTTATCTCTGGTTATCTCTGGTTTATCTATGTTTTATTGTGGTCTGTCTCTGGTTTATCTATGGTTTTATGCTGGTTTATCTCTGGTTATCTCTGGTTATCTGTGTTTTATGCTGGTCTATCTCTGGTTTATCTCTGGTTACCTATGGTTTTATGCTGGTTTATCTCTGGTTTATCTCTGGTTATCTCTGGTTTATCTATGTTTTATCTATGGTTTATCTATGTTTTATCTATCTCTGGTTTATCTATGGTTTTATGCTGGTTTATCTCTGGTTATCTATGTTTTATGCTGGTCTATCTCTGGTTTATCTATGGTTTTATGCTGGTTTATCTCTGGTTATCTATGTTTTATGCTGGTCTATCTCTGGTTTATCTATGGTTTTATGCTGGTTTATCTCTGGTTATCTATGTTTTATGCTGGTTTATCTGTAGTTTATCTCCAGTCCATCTCTGGCTGTCCATGGCTCCTGTGCCCTTCAGCCAAGACCCATTTACCATTTGTTTACCATTCTTTCTCTCTGCCTCCCCGAAACTTCCCAGACCAGTTCCTGGGCAAGCTGACCTGGCTTTCCCTTTTTCTGACCAGGCTGTGACATCCACCCTGTGGCTGTTCCCCAGCCTGTCCCCGAGCCCAGCTCAGGCAGCTGCAGGGGCCCTGGCAGGGCCATTCCTGCCTGCAGGAGCCCTGGTGCCCATCCCCGCGGGTTTTCTCTCCCTGGGCTGCCCCTGCCAGCCCCCTTTGGAAGGAATCCCCTGCCCAGATTTCTCGTGGGAAAACCTCCCACGTGCTGCACCACGAGGGCGCTGGGGACACACGGGGATGGATGGCAGCCATCCCAAATGTCACAGAGCCCTGCCAGGCCGCACTCCCACACCCCCCAGCCTGGCAGGGCTCTGCAGACAGCTCCGACTCCTCCAGCAGCTCCACCTGTGCGTGGTCACAGACAGCAGAGGCTGAGGGGAGCCTTCCCTTGGCCACGGTGTTTCTGAGCATTATTTACAGCAGCCCCGCAGAGCCACGAGGAGACAGCACGTGTGACAGATGTGCAGGGCTCTGTGCTGTGCTCTGCCACCAGCAGAGCTGCTCTGGGCTGAGGATGGGCTGTTCCTGTGGGACAGCAGCCACCCCTGCTCCCCACAGCCCACGTTAACCCTTGGTGGCCTGTCCCAGACATCTTTTCATGAAAAATCCTTTCCTTAGGACTTTTCCTCCTGAGAAGCTGAGAGGCCTCAGGAACAAAATGGAACCAATGGTTATCTGCTGCTGTGGAATGCAACAGGTGCAGCTGGGATTGGGCTCATGTGGTTGTTTCTAATTAATGGCCAATCACAGCCCAGCTGGCTCGAACACAGAGCCCGACACAAACCTTTGTTATCATTCTTTCTTTGCTTTTCTTTTCTTAGCCAGCCTTCTGATGAAATCATTTCTTCTATTCTTTTAGTATAGTTTTAATGTAATATATATCCTAAAATAATAAATCAGCCTTGTGAAACACGGAGTCAGATCCTCGTCTCTCCCCTCATGCTCAGACCCCAGTGAACGCCACCACAGTGGCCTTGCCTGGGGTGCCCACAGGAGGCTGCACTGGCAGCCCTGTCCTTCCCTGCAGTGAACACAGGGCAATTAGTGCCCAGTTACCTTCCTGCCCTACTTTGGAAATGACATTCACTGCCGGAGTGTCTCTGGCTGCTGCTGCTCAGCGCTAATTAATCCAGGGCTGCTCACGAGGGCTCTGCTCCATCGCCGGGGGAGCCTTGGCCACCCGTGGAGCTCCTTCCCCCTCTCTCACCGAGGCACCAGTAATTGGCCTGACTCCCTGTGCCCCTGCCCGAAGATGTTTCTTCATCTGCAGAGCTCCAAGGGATGGCAAATGTTAACGTGCAGCTGATGGAGCAAAGGATTTCCTGCGGGAAGCTGCTGATCCCTGAGCTGGCTCAGGCGGTGAGGGACACGGGGTGACAGCCCCTGATCTGCCCCAGAAATGGCCCAAAATTGTCACTCATGAATGGCCCTAATTGCTGAACACATCTCAAAGCACTCAGCGAGGCAGCCCTGAGCACTTGGCCCATCCCAGTGGGAAAGCTGAGGGGCTGACAGGGAAATCCCTGCTGGCACGGGGCAGGCCCTGCAGAGAATCCCAAACCCTCAGAAGCCAAAGGGGGAGACTCGCCCAGAGTCTTTCCAGCTCTGTAGAGCTTGGTGCTGTTATCATGTCCTGATAAAAAGAGGGCAATCAGGTTTCCAGGGAAGGGAAATGGATGTTCTCCTGCACAGACACCTGAGATTTTCACACTGAGCTGATTTTCCTGCTGTGCCTGTGGCCTCTCACCAGCGTGGGTCATGCTTTGGAAATGGCACCAGTGCTGCTTTATGGCCAGGGGAGGGAATTCCCCACAAATCTGGAGTGGTGGAGGAGCAAACACACAGTAAATCAGCAGGGAGGAGGAGGAGGAGGAGGAGGGGGAGGAGGAGGAGGGGAGTGTGGAGTAAATGCTGTCACAAATCTGCAGGGCTACCACAGGGAGGCCGTGCCTGAGTGATTGTGGGGCTGTGGTTTGTGGGGCTGGAGCTTTAAATCTCCCCGAGAAACTCTGGGATTCCAGCTCCAGGGCCTGCAGAGCCTGCCCAGGCAGCCAGGGGCAGTTAAGGTTAGGGTTAGGGTAAAGGTTAGGGTTAGGATTAAGGTTAGAGTTAGGACTAAGGTTAGGGTTAGGATTAAGATTAGGGTTAGGGTTAAGGTTAGGGTTAGGACTAAGGTTAGGGTTAGGATTAAATTCAAGGTTAGGTTTAATGTTTGGATGAAGGTTAGGGTTAAGATTAAGGTTAGGATTAGAATTAACATTAAATTTAGGTTAAGGATGAGATTTATGGTTGGTTGGGTTGTGTCTTAGCGTTAGTATTAGGGAAGAATTCCTTCCCAATATCCAACCTAAATTTCTCCTCTTTCTATCTGGAGCCATTCTCCTTGTCCTGCTACGCCAAGGCCTTGCCCAAAGTGCCTCTCCACATCTCTTGGAGCCCCTTTAACCCCTGAAAATGGCTCTAAATTGTCCCTGAAAATGTCTCTAAATTGTCCCTGAGCCCTCCCTTCCCCAGGTGAGCGCCCCCACTTCCCATGCCCACTGCAGCCCTGTTGCCCCCAGTGCTGCCAGCCCTCTCCAGCTCAGGGAGCAGCTCCACCATGCTGTGCAAGGGCTGTGGCAGGGGCTGGCAGTGCCCAGACGATGGTCTGCCTCCCCAAACCATGGGTCTGTCCCTGCCTGTGCCCTGCAGGCAGGAGGAGAGGGGCAGCTCCTTTGTGCTGCCTCCCGTGCTGCAGCGCCAGCCTGCAGCCATTCTTCTTATTGCTGATGCTGCTTCCTATGGAAACAATTTGGTGCTAATAAGCTCCATTTATAATAGTAAGGAATGGTTCGGTGGGATAATTGTCTCTAAATACCATTCATGGCTTTGTTGCTTTTCCTGCGTGGTGCTAATTATTCTGCATCTGAAATAGCACCAGAGAAGGCACTGAATGCCACTGAATAGGGCTCTGAGCACTCCAAGAGGATGAGGCAGGCTGTGATTAGGAATATCAAGGCCCTAATCCAGCAGACAATGCCCTGCTCCCCGTGTCTGTATAAAACCACAGCCTTTACAGGGGCTGGGAAATGCAGCGTTCACGGAGCCCTGCAGGGATGGAGGAGAAAACTCCTGTCACAGGGGCAGTGCTTGGAGAACCCCAGAATCCCAGAATCCCAGAATCCCAGGGCAGGTTTGTGGGAAGGGATCTCAAAGCCCCTCCAGTGCCACCCCTGCCATGGCAGGGACACCTTCCCCTGTCCCAGGGTCACCTCCCACTGTCCCAGGTGCTCCCAGCCCTGTCCAGCCTGGCCTTGGGCACTGCCAGGGATGCAGGGGCAGCCCCAGCTGCTCTGGGCACCTGTGCCAGGGACTGCCCACCCTGCCAGGGCAGGATTTCTCCCTAATATTCCACCTGAATTTCCTCTCTTTCATCTGAAGCCATTCCCTGGGTCCTGTTGATGGCTCAGATTTTAGTTTTTATATTTTTCAGACTCTGTGCTGCTTTACTGTGCAGTTCTGAGCTTCATGGTGAGGGATGGTGAGCTCTGTGCACAGAGCAGGGACACAAAACAATTCCTGCTCCAGCTGGGCACCAAGGACAAATGATCCAAATCTCAGCCCAGGAGCACAAACCCCGTGGGCTGGAGAGAGAAAAACAAGGATGGGACTGCAGGGGCTAAAGCTGGAATGGGACAATGAACTGCAAGATGCAAATGGAGCAGAACTGATCCCAGTGACAGAGCCCGTGCCCGGCCGTGCATTTTGGGACCATTTTGGTTCATTTTGGGTTCATTTTGTGACCATTTTGGTTCATCTTGGGTGCAGCCCTGGCTGGGTTCTGGTGCTGCCCAAGGTGGATCCATGGAGGAGATGCTTTGAATAAATCCCTGCTTTATTCTGGAGCTCTGCCCAGCCTCTGCTCCAGCTCAGCCTTCCCAAGGCATCCCTGGCACTCCAGTTCCTGATGAAAGGTCCCTCTCCAGCTTCCCTGTGGCCCCTTCCAGGTCCTGGTGGCCGAGGCTGCAGCTCAGACCCTCCTGATCCTCCCACCCCTGCTCTGCCCCTCCTGGGCTGCTCCTTTCAGGGACTGCACAACTGCAACGGAGCCCCAGCAGCAGGGACTGAAATCCCTGCCTGGTACATCCACCATGGCCAGGAGGGTGATCCCATCACTCCCTCAGATGCTTTGAGCTGGGCTTAACTTTTAAAACTCATCCAAGCTAAAGAAAAACATTTGTCAGTGGCCCTCACCAGTTTCAGGAGCTAAGAAACCAGGTCCTGGCCCATCTTCAGTGGGAAATCTGATCCCTTGGATGTTGGAGCCATGGATCACTATGGTAACATTATAATTGACATTTCTGGGGGATTATGGAGTCTGAAAGTCATAAACTTAATGAAAGTATGTTTTTATTGCACTTCAACTTCATCTCTGATTAAATCAAATTTGCATAATGGAAAGTTATTACATTTCCACGTTTCTAATTTCCCTTCCACCTCCTGCTCCTTTTTGCTCCTTTTGCCAAGTGTGTCTCAGGTTTTGTCTGCAGCCAGGGCTCTGAAGGGCTCCTGAGCCACGGCTGGGGTGAAAATGCTTCAATAACTGGTGTCAGAGGAGCCCAGTAAGGGAAGCCCTGATGTCAGAACCCAGGAAATTCCTCTGGCTGCCCTGGAGGACTCCAGACCCTGACAGGGGGCACGGAGTCAAAAACCCCTGTGCCTTTGATTTTAGCCCTTGGAAAAAACAATTACCAACCTTATATGAGGACTGACAAGCCACGAAAGTTTAAGTAGAATGATAATTAGTTTGTAACCAGATAGAAAAGTAGAATTTTGAGTTTTTAGAATGGGGGTTCAGAAGCCAAGATGGAGGGGTTTGGGCATATCCTGTCCTTCTTCTTGTCCTCCATCTTCTGGGTGATGTTGGCACTTTTGGATTGGTTTAAAGTAGAGACAGACTGTCTACCATAGGTGATAAGTATTGGAAAATGATTGTTAATGAAGTACACATTGTTTTTAGCATATATTTATGACTGAAGGCAGTCACTGTGCCACAGACCTGACCTGCCAGACAGACCTCAGCAGGTCAGAGAAAGAATGTCATAGATAACGGCAAATAAACAACCTTGGAAAGCACAACAGAAGAATCCTGGCTCCTTCTTCAGTTGCCAGGATGGAAAAGAGACTCTGACAAATCTCGGGGTCACCCTGAGAGCTGTGGGGGCCGCTCAGCCTCTCCTCCCTGCCCAGCTGAGCAGGGCTCCTTGCAGGAGAGAGCTGCTGCTGCTGCTGCTGCTGAAAGGGATTTATCAAGGAGAGGCCAAGCACTCAGCCTGTCCCCAGCCTCACCTTTGCACAGCATTTTAGCCAGTGAGTGTGGTTTTATTTTCAGTGCGCCCTGGTTTTCTCTACATTCCCACCCTTGATTTCCTCTACATTCCCACCTTGATTTCCTCTACATTCCCACCTTGATTTCCTCTACATTCCCACCCTGAATTTCTCTACATTCCCACCTTAATTTTCTCTACATTCCCACTCTGATTTTCTCTACATTCCCACCCTTGATTTCCTCTACATTCCCACCTTGATTTTCTCTACATTCCTACCCTGATTTCCTCTACATTCCCACCCTGATTTTCTCCACATCCCCACCTTGATTTTCTCTACATTCCCACTCTGATTTCCTCTACATTCCTACCCTGATTTCCTCTACATTCCCACCTTCATTTCCTCTACATTCCCACCCTGATTTTCTCTACATTCCCACCCTGATTTCCTCCCCTCCTCACTCTCCCTTCCCCTGTGGCTGCTCCCTCCTCCTTTGTCCCCTCCACAAACACTCACACACACTTTTGCTATGCTCAGCCTTTAGGATTTCCGCCCCTTTCCCCCCAAAATTCCTTCTCCAGGTGGGGTTTGCTCATCACAGAGGTGTGGGATGAGTGGGCTCCATTTTCAATCCCCACCCCAGTGGAGATCACAGACCTTTAGGGTCTGACAGTTCAGCTGGAATCCAGCCATTTATCCCTAAAAAATCATATAATATAAATCCATCCAGTATTTTCATATAGCTCCATGTACTTTTGTTATGCTCAGTAAAAAGAAAATCTTCTTTGAGTTTTCTCTGGGTTGTTTGGTTGGTTTTTTTTTTTTTTTTTTCCTTTAGAAACCTGACAGTATCTGCTAAAAAAAATGCAGCTGAAAATCCAATTTTTCTTTTCTTGTTGGCAAAATTTTGACAGGCCTTATGATGAAGCAATAAGAGGCACTCTCTGGGGATGAAGGGCAGTGGGGCTGGCACCAGTGATGGAAATAAAGAGGAATTTCCAGCAGCCTGGAACTGCAGAGCTGTGCTGGGGGAGAAACCCCAGGCCAGAGTGGGGAGAGAAAGGTGCTCCATGATGGGCCAGGACAGGCACAGGGACAGGACAGGGACAGGGATGGGACAAGGACAATGACTGGGACAGGGAGAAGGTCAGGATAGGGATAGGAAAGGGAGAGGGATGGGACAGGACAGGAATTGGGACAGGAAAGGGACAGGGACAGGGACAATGACAGGGATAGGAAAGGGACAGGGATGGGATGGGGACAGGGACAGAGATTAGGACAGGAGGGGGACAGGGACAGGAGAGGGACAGGGACAGGGATTGGGACAGGAAAGGGACAGGGATGGGGACAGGGACAATAACAGGGACAGGGAGAAGGACAGGACAGGGATAGGAAAGGGACAGGGATGGGATGGGGACAGGGACAGAACAAGGACAGGGACAGAACAAGGACAGGGACAGGGACAAGGACAGGGACAGGGAGAGGGATGGGGACAGGGACAGAGATTGGGACAGGAAAGGGACAGGGACAAGAGAGGGACAGGGAGAGGGACAGAGAGAGGGATTGGGACTGGACAGGGACAGAACAAGGGCAGGGACAGGGATTGGAACAGGGACAGAACAAGGACAGGGACAGGGATTGGGACAGGACAGGGACAGAACAAGGGCAGGGACAGGACAAGGGCAGGGACAGGACAAGGGCAGGGACAGGGATTGGAGCAGGGACAGGACAAGGACAGGGACAGGGATTGGGACAGGACAGGGCCAGAACAAGGGCAGGGGCAGGGATTGGAGCAGGGACAGGACAGGGGGGTGCCACCTGTCAGCCCAGCACGGGGACAGGGAAATGCTGTTTGAGCATCTCTTTGGGAGCCACAGAGCCCTGCTGGGATCAGGGACAGCGGCCAAGGAATGAGGAGCCTGAGGTGTGGCATGTGCTGGGGTGTGCTCTGCTGGGCTGGCAGCGCCAGGATCAGGGCTGTGACACCCAGGGATGGGGGATATTTCCTACAGACATCCCTGGGCACCTCCCCTGCTTCCTGAGCATTCCCCAGGCGTTGGGCACCTCAGTCTCTGCAGATCCAGCCAGGCTTCCCACACTTTGGGGAGTCTGCACCTCCTCAGAGCTGTGGAGGCACTGCTGCCCTGATTCTCTCCCCTTCAGAGATGTCCTCAGAAGCTCTGGTGTCCCTGATGTCCCTGGTGTCCCTGGTGTCCCTGGGGTCCCTGATGTCTCTGGGGTCCCTGGGGTCCCTGGGGTCCCTGTGGTCCCTGATGTCCCTGGGGTCCCTGGGGTCCCTGGTGTCCCTGATGTCCCTGTGGTCCCTGATGTCCCTGAGGTCCCTGATGTCCCTGGGGTCCCTGGGGTCCCTGGGGTCTCCGGTGTCCCTGGTGTCCCTGGTGTCCCTGATGTCCCTGAGGTCCCTGATGCCCCTGGTGTCCCTGGGGTCCCTGTGGTCCCTGGTGTCTCTGGAGTCCCTGGGGTCCCTGATGTCCCTGAGGTCCCTGAGGTCCCTGGTGTCTCTGATGTCCCTGGTGTCCCTGTGGTCCCTGGTGTCTCTGGTGTCCCTGGGGTCCCTGGTGTCCCTGGGGTCCCAGGGGTCCCTGGTGTCTCTGATGTCCCTGGTGTCTCTGATGTCCCTGGTGTCTCTGGTGTCCCTGGGGTCCCTGTCCTGTCCCCCAGCTCCTGGGGAAGGGCAGAGCTGGGGCCTGGAGCCAAGGGCTGTAAATCCAGAGCATTTCCCACCTCCCTGCTGCTCCATCCCTGCTCAGCCTGGTCCCAGGGCTGGCACTGCCAACCAGGGGCTCCCCCTGACTCTGTCACCTCATCCTGTCCCTCAGCAGAGGAGCTGCAGTCAGAGCTCCCCTGGCTCCCCCTGCCCTCACTCCCTGCATCCTGTTTTGGTTAAAAACCCCAAATCTGCTCTCCTCTCCACCAGGGACAGGATTCCCTCCTTCCTTTCAGGCTCCTGCACCCTGAGCAGCAGGGATCCAATTCAGGGAGCAGAAAAGAGCCCCACACTCTCCTGCTGGAGCTGGAAAAACCCCAGGGATCATCAAATGCAGGAAGGGTGTGCTGCATGAATTCAGGGAGGAGCAGGAGGGGAATGAATATGCTGGGCACTACCAGAGGTGTGTGTGTGTTTGCCTCCAGGCAGGGAAGGTCCAGCTGCAAAACAGCAGCTCCTTGGAGAACACTCAGCTCAACGCTTTCCTCTCATAGAAAAAAATGAAAGAAAGATCTCAGCTTCCTGTGAAATTTCTGTGCTCCAAAGCACAGAAGAGCTGGAATTATTCAAAGAATGAGTCTCCAGTGTTCCTTGTCTTATCAAAATGAGGCCTTTTGTCTCCAGCTCAGGCTCAGAAATAGCAGAGTTGTGTGGATGAGACACAGAAGAATGCTTCAGCCTCTGCCAGAACCCCGAGGTGGAAAATTTCAGCCCAAAGATCCAAGAGTGGCAGAGGAGGAGGAGGAGGAGGGAGCTGAGGGCCGGGCTGTGCCATGGGAAGCTCTGAAATTCCCAATCTTCCAGGGAATATTGACATTTCCAGCTCAGGGCTCTGCTGGGTGGTGCAGGAGCAGCGTCAGCACCAGGAGCCAAATCCCCAAGGAACAGCATCCCCAGCCTGGACTCTGGGTTATGATGGCACTGCCAGGGATGCAGGGGCAGCCACAGCTGTGCCAGGGCTGCCCACCCTGCCAGGGAACAATTCCCAATTCTCAATTTCCAATATCCCATCCAGCCCTGCCAGGGCACAATTCCCAATTCCCAATTTCCAATATCCCATCCAGCCCTGCCAGGGCACAATTCCTCATTCCCAATATCCCATCCAGCCCTGCCAGGGAACAATTCCCCATTCCCAATCTCCCATCCAGCCCTGCCCTGGGTCACTCTGAAGCCATTCTCTGGGCCCTAACCCTAACCCAGCCCTTGGCAATTCTCTCTCTCCATCTTTCCTGCAGCTCCTTCAGGCCCTGCAAGGCCACCCTGAGCTCACCCCAAAGCTCCACTAAAGGAGAGGAAAAGCTGCCTCTGGGATGAAAAGTGGAAATATTTGTGCACCCCTCGTGCTTTGCTAAGGGGTGGAGAGAGCTCCCATTCATAGCCCAGAATCCCAGCAGAAATTGCCTCACCTGGCCCAGCCCATTCCTCATTCTCATTTCTGATTCTCCTGGCCTGGCCCAGCCCATTCCTCATTCTCCTGGGCACTGATTACTGCTTCTCCCAGAGTTTTCCAAGGATGACAAAGGAGCTGAAGCCTGGCACAAAGCCCCTGGCACTGCCCCCAGCCCCAGGAGGAGCCCAGCCTGATGGGCTGAGCCTTTATCCCAGGCCCTTGGGGGCAAACATGGGCTGGAAGGGAGGCTGGGGAGGGAAGGGAAAGGGAAAAGGGAAAGGGAAAAGGGAAAAGGGAAAAGGGAAAAGGGAAAGGGAAAAGGGAAAAGGGAAAAGGGAAAAGGGAAAAGGGAAAGGGGAGAGGGAAAAGGGAAAAGGGAAAAGGGAAAAGGGAAAGGGAAAAGGGAAAAGGGAAAGGGAAAAGGGAAAAGGGAAAAGGGAAAAGGGAAAGGGAAAAGGGAAAAGGGAAAAGGGAAAAGGGAAAAGGGAAAAGGGAAAAGGGAAAGGGGAAAGGGGAAAGGGAAAAGGGGAAAGGGAAAAGGGGAAAGGGGAAAGGGAAAAGGGGAAAGGGAAAGGGAAAGGGAAAAGGGAAAAGGAAAAGGGAAAAGGGAAAAGGGAAAAGGGAAAAGGGAAAAGGGAAAGGGGAAAGGGGAAAGGGGAAAAGGGAAAGGGAAAAGGAAAGGTGCTTTGGTCCAGGCAGTCCTTTCTCTGCTCTCCATGAGGAGAGGGAAATAGCCCTGACATGAGGAGAAGGAAATGTCCCTGCCATGAAGAAAGGAACACAAAGAGAGGGAAATGTCCCTTGCAGGAAGAGCAGGAGATGTCCCTGGCACAAAGAAAAGAAAACATTCCTCACATAAAGAGAAGGACATGTCCCTCACATGAAGAAAGGAAATGTCCCTCACATGAAGAAAGGCAATGTCTGTCACATGAAGAAAGGAAATGTCCCTGACACAAGGAGAAGGAAATGTTCCTTACATGAAGAAAGGACATGTCCCTCACACAAGAACAGCAGGAAATGTCCCTGCCATGAAGAGAAGGAAATGTCCCTCACACAAGGAGCAGGAAATGTCCCTGCCATGAAGAAAGGACACGTCCCTCACATAAGGAGCAGGAAATGTCCCTCACAAGAACAGCAGGATATGTCCCTGCCATGAAGAAAGGAAATGTCCCTGACACGAGGAGAGGGAAATGTCCCTCACACAAAGAGAAGGAAATGTTCCTTACATGAAGAAAGGACATGTCCCTCACAAGAAGAGCAAGAAATGTCCCTGCCATGAAGAAAGGACATGTCCCTCACAAGAAGAGCAGGAAATGTCCCTGCCATGAAGAAAGGACATGTCCCTCACAAGAACAGCAGGAAATGCCCCTGCCATGAAGAAAGGACACATCCCTGTGTCCCAGAGCCCAGGCAAGGCGTGCAGTGGCTGTGGCTGTGCTGGCAGTGCAGCTGCTGATGTGGAAATGCTCTGCCTGGCTGCTCGGGCAGGGATGCAGTCACCCACGAGTGACAGTGCCCAGGGCAGGCTGGCAGATGTGGCCAGCACCTGGGAGTGGTGGCTGCAGAGCTCTGAGCACCCTCAGGGGTGACGGGAGCTTTGGGGAAGTGGCACTGCACCCTAAGGAGCACAGAAGGAAAAATCCAGGAAAGCTAGAAGTTAAAAAAGGCTGTTTTCTTCATGGATTATTGTAAAATTGACGTTTTTAATCCCAGTGAGACACAAGCCACTGTTCTGGTGTCCTTCCAGAAACAGGATCTGCTCTTCTGTGCCCTGCAGCACTGAGAATTCCTCCCCACCAGCAGGCTCAGAGCCTGGAAAAGCCAGGAAAAATGGGTGAGTCTGTGGCTGGAGCCTTTGGTGAAGGCTGGACAGCCAGAGCCCAGGCAGGAACAGGTTAAAGCCTGTGCAGCTGGAGGAATCCACAGAAAATCCTTTGTGTAAGCAAACAAGCCCTGGCAAATCCAGGTTCCTCCAGTGTGTTCATAAACGATCCTTTAAGAGTTAAACAAAACAGTGACTGGTGCCTTTTAAACACCAGTGACCTTTCTCGTGGCTCTTTTCCCCAGGTAAGTGTATTTTCCTGTCGTTTTAAAGTCTTTAAGGTTTGGGAAGTGAATATTTGGAGTGTGGGGGTTTAAAATACCTGCTGAGCAAAACTCCAATATTGACCAGAGGCTGGATTAGCTCAGGCTGGGATTCCTTTGCTCGCTCCCAAAGCTGTGCAGGCTCCCAAAGCTCCTTGTGATGCTCTCCCAGAGCACATCCCAGGCCAGGGGCACCAGGAGGGAGCCCCCAGGCCTCCCCTGCAGGGCACGAGCCCCCTGAGCTGCTGCTGCTGCTGTGGGGCTTTCACTGAACATGAATACATAAATCTCTGAATGTCCTGGGTGGGAAGGGACATTAAAGATTGTCCTTAAAGGCATGGCAGGGACACCTCCCACTGCCCCAGGGACACCTTCCCCTGTCCCAGGTGCTCCCAGCCCTGTCCAGCCTGGCCTTGGGCACTGCCAGGGATCCAGGGGCAGCCCCAGCTGCTCTGGGCACCTGTGCCAGGGCCTGCCCACCCTCACAGGGAGCAATTCCCCATTCTCAATATCCCATCCATCCCTGCCAGGGCACAATTCCCAATTCCCAATAGCCCATCCATCCCTGCCAGGGAACAATTCCTCATTCCCAATCTCCCATCCAGCCCTGCCCTGGGTCACTCTGAAGCCATTCTCTGGGTCCTGTCCTCAGCCCTTGGCAATTCTCTCTCTCCATCTTTCCTGCAGCTCCTTCAGGCCCTGCAAGGCCACCCTGAGCTCACCCCAAAGCTTCCCCTGCCCAGGTGAGCAATGCCAGCTGTGCCAGCCTCTCCTGCCAGCAGAGCTGCTCCATCCCTGGCATCATCCTGGAGCCTCCCTGGGCTCTGCAGCAGCTCCAGCTCCTGCCTGTGCTGGGGCAGCTCTGCAGGTGGGGTCAGTGCAGGTGGGGCAGAATCTCCCCTCCCCTCCCCTCCCTGCTGCCCACCCTTTTCCCTCAGATTGAAATTCTTGTTTGTTGAAACCTCTGCTCGTGCCTCCGTGCCCTGATTTCAGTGAGGAGCTGACCCAGGTGCTGAGGGGGTCACCAGGCCCTCGTCACCTCTTCGCAGGTGTGGAATGGCTGTGACAAAGCACCAGCTCTGCCTTTCTGTGTGGGGCACAGGTCTGGGAGTGATGGGAGGCACAGGACAAGGTCAGTGCAGGGCTGGGACCACTGCTGGCTCTGCTGCCATGAGGAGGAAATGTCCTTTTCCTTCTGGCTCAGGGCTCGTGCAGAGCTTTAATCCAGATGGCTCAGAGAGGGTGTCCCCGAGCAGGAGCCTGCAGGCAGAGCCTCCAGGAGGACTTTGGACCCCTTTGGCTCAGTGTCCTCATCCACCCAAGGCGGTTCTGCTCCGTTTGCAGCGCCCTGAGCGCCAGGGTTTGGGAGGGCTTTCCTCCAGCTTGGAACCCACAGTTCCCTCCACCTGCAGCCGTGGCTGTGCCTTCCTGGGCAGGTGCCAGAGCCTCAGCCCAAGGACAGGATGGGAGCACACCTCATCCAGCTGAGGGAAAGGAGCATTCCCAAGGAGAACAGCCCCGGCAGGCTGGGGATGATTCCCTGTATGGGGGCAGAGGGGTGGGCAGTGGGATGGACAAGGAGGGCCCTGCCCACGTGGGACCCATTCCCAAGCCCTCCCTGCTGTTCTCCAGGCACCTGGAGCACCCTGCCAGCAGCAGATGAAAGGCACGGAGTGTGTGCACTCCCGAGAGGAGGGATGGAGAGGGAGCAAAGCCCCGGGAGCTTCAGCAGGAAGGGAAGCAGTAATCCCTTGGCTGCTTGTCAGGGAGCTGCCAGCTCTGCAGCGAGCCGCGTCTCCAGCCTGCAGAGCTGGGTAGGACGGTCCCAAATAACCCGGTTTGCGTCAGAAATTCCCATTTCTCCGTGCTCTGGATCAACACGAGCCCAGAGTCTCCTTGTGGAGGAGGAGCTGTTGCACCGCCCGGGGAGTTGGGCTCTGAGGTGGAGCAGATGCCGTTGAAGGAATAAAGATTTCTGCATCTGCCCGTGCCAGCTGGGCAGTGCCGTTCGGTGCCGTTCGGTGCCGTTCAGTCCCGGTCGGTGCCGTTCGGTCCCGGTCGGTCCCGGTCGGTCCCGTTCGGCGCCGTTCGGTCCCGGTCGGTGCCGGTCGGTGCCGGTCGGTCCCAGTCAGTGCCGTTCGGTCCCGGTCGGTCCCGGTCGGTCCCGTTCGGCGCCGTTCGGTCCCAGTCAGTGCCGTTCGGTGCTGTTCGGTGCCGCCCGGTGCCGCGGGCAGTGCGTTACTGCCCCCTAGCGGTGCTGGCCGCGGGCCGCCGCCTCCGGGCGCTGCTCCGGGAGCGCCCATCCCAACCCGGATCCCAACCCATCCTCCCTGACCCATCCCTGACCCCAACCATCGCCCCGATCCCATCCCTGATCCCATCCCTGACCCCAACCATCGCCCCGATCCCATCCCTGATCCCCACCGATCCCATCCCTGATCCCAAACCATCACCCCTGATCCCATCTCTGATCCCATCCCTGATCCCATCTCTGATCCCATCCCATCACCCTTGATCCCATCCCTGATCCCAACCATCGCCCCTGATCCCACCCTATCTCACGCCAGTCCCATCCCTGATCTCATCCCACTCTGATCCCAACCAGTCCCATTCCCATCTCACCCAGTCACACCCAGTCCCATCCTGCTGCCACCTGCTCCCTCCCCGTCCCTCCCACTCTCACTCTCATATGTTCTACTCTGCTCCTGTCCCACCCAATCCCATCCCATCCCTTTCCCACGGGATTGCACCCCACCCTCATCCCATCTGCTCCACCCAATCCCACTCCATCCCCTCCTGCTCCCACCCTTCTCTCAGCCTCTCCCAGCTGCAATCTCATTGTTTTATCTCCTCCTGCTCCTGGGCCTGGCAGTGAAGGGTTTGTGGAGGGGGCAGGAGATCAGATCCGTGCTGGGATTCATCCCTGGAGCAGAGCAGCTCTGCAGCTCCAGCTCTACCAAAATCTGTCCCCATCACTGTTTTTTCCTTCTCCAAAGATAAAATTAGGGAACAGCACCATTGGCTGGCCTTGCCCCTCCAAGTGACAGCCACGGTGCCATGGCCCTGCTGTGGGAACAAGGATTCCCACCCAGACTGGACTGGGAGAGGAGAAATTCCCCTGATTTGGGAAATAACAGCTGAGCCAGGCTTCCAGCGGAGCACCAGGAGCTCAGACTGCGGCTTTCCTCCTCAAACCCGTCTGCTGAGAGAGACAGGAACGGCTCAGGACAAGAAGTTTCATTCAGAAACAAGTGCTCCCTGGCATGAATGCCCTGTGCAGGGATGCTGCCAGCAGCTGGATGTGCTGCAGAGCCTGCTGAGAGCGGGAGGGACAGGAACACAGCGAGGCTGGGAGCAGCCTTCCTGCCAGGAGAGGCACTTCCAGCCACGAACCAGTGGGGAATGGTAAAATACACAGGGAAATCAGGCAGGAACCAGGAGGGGGTGGAAAATAGATCATGGAGCTCTGGAGGAACAGCTGGAGTAAATTAAGGCAGGTAATTGGAGCAGGATAAGGTGGGTGAGCAGCAAGGCTGGAAGGAGCTATTCTTAGTGCAGGCATTTACTCAGCAGCACACGGAGCCCTGCTCTGGGCTGGCACTGCCTCTGTCACTTGGCTGGGTCCACTCCTTATTCCAGGCCTGGGCTGGCACTTGGCTGCAGGTGTCCAGAGCCTGGGGTGACATCTGTCCAGAGCCTGGGGTGACATCTGTCCAGAGGTGTCCTTCCATGTCCAGAGCTGGGGGAGCCACGAGCTGCAGGGTGCAGGGAGGGGGAGTGCAGCTGTGCTGGCTCAGGGGAGGGGACAGTCCCTGTGGGATGCTGTGCTCAGGGAGGGGACAGTCCCAGTGGGATGCTGTGCTCAGGGGAAGGGGACAGTCCCAGTGGGATGCTGTGCCCAGGGGAAGGGGACAGTCCCAGTGGGATGCTGTGCCCAGGGGAGGGGACAGTCCCAGTGGGATGCTGTGCCCAGGTGAGGGGACAGTCCCAGTGGGATGCTGTGCCCAGGGGAAGGGGACAGTCCCAGTGGGATGCTGTGCTCAGGGGAGGGGACAGTCCCAGTGGGATGCTGTGCTCACAGGACAGTCCCAGTGGGATGCTGTGCCCAGGGAGGGGACAGTCCCACTGGGATGCTGTGCTCACAGGACAGTCCCAGTGGGATGCTGTACCCAGGGAGGGGACAGTCCCAGTGGGATGCTGTGCTCAGGGAGGGGACAGTCCCAGTGGGATGCCGTGCCCAGGGAGGGGACAGTCCCAGTGGGATGCTGTGCCCAGAGGACAGTCCCAGTGGGATGCTGTGCTCACAGGACAGTCCCAGTGGGTTGCTGTGCCCAGGGGAAGGGGACAGTCCCACTGGGATGCTGTGCTCACAGGACAATCCCACTGGGATGCTGTGCCCAGGGGAATGTTTGGCTTTGCTGTGGAGCCCAGAGGAGCAGGGGTTGATCCTTTTTTTGCTGTGTGTGGTTCAGCTTCTGTTGGATTTCCTGGGAGCTGCCGAGGACTCCTGGACGGTGACACCTCTGGGGACATCATCACCTGGGGACAGTGACCTCGGCACACTGCTGGGAGCCCAGGGAGGGCTGGTGTCTCCCACAGGGGTGTAAGAGCTCACCCCCATCTCCCTGGGGCTCATGGCTGCACTGAGGATTTGTTGTTTGAACTCAAAACGTCCCTTTTTGTGTCTGTGACAAAATCCATGGGTTCCATTCCTCCAAGAGGAGCCGCTGACTCACTAACAGCCACTTAGGCCAGTGAAGTCTCCTCCATTTGATCTAAAATATCAATTAGTACGAACGACTGGAATGAAACAGCTCCAAACCCTTCTTATCCCTCAGCTGGAGGAGAAAATCCCGGCGAACAATTTGGAGTAAATCCCTTCACTAAACACCGAGGGAGGGGCCGGGATTACAGCAGGGCTGTAAACAAGGGAACCAACAGCCCCATCAAATCTCACCAAAGAACAAAGCAAGTGTGAGAGAACCGGGCTGCGTGTCACTAATAAAGGCCTGATGAGTAAATAATAACAACAAGGACTCATTAATGGCTGAATGTCGAGGGCTGGAACAGGGGCAGGGCATGTGGGGAGATGCTGGAGCCTAATCCGTATTTTCTGAGGCCTTTTTTTTTGTTATTATTATCTTTATTATCTTTTTTTTTTATTATTATCTTTATTTTTCTTTTATTATTTATCTTGTATGCAACGCAGAGTGGAAAAAGAGGAAGAAGAGGAAGAAGAGGGAAAAGAGGAAAAAGAGGAAAAAGAGGAAGAAGAGGTTTCATTGCCCCAGCCCTGCCTCCCCTGTGCCCTTTCCCCCCAGCAGCAGCAGCAGCACTGGGGTTGTGCTGCCACACCTGCCCCTCTCCACGTGTCCCTGCAGCCCAGGGCCACAGCAGCTGTGACACAGAGCTGGGGACAGGCTGCTGGCACGCCACTGCCGGCAAATGGGATTCATGAACCAAACTACCACCTCTGCTGCGCCCCAGAGCAGCCCGGGGAGTTTCAGGCGTCTCCTAAAAACGTAAATAGGAAAATAAAGTAATAGATAATAATTAAATAATAAAATCCTTATGATTTATATTTTATTATTAATATTTAGATCAATAAAATGTATTAATATAAATAGTATATTTATAGTTATGTTTAGATTTATTTTAATATTATATCATGTTGTGTTTTATATTATATTGTTGTGTTTATATTATATTTTATTATTAATATTTAGATCAATAAAAATTATTAATATAAATAGCATATTTATGTTTAGATTTATTTTAATATTATATTTCTATGTTGTGGTTTTATATTATTATTTAATATAAATAATATAAGTATTATTTTATTAATAAAGTTTTTAAAATCCTAATAAATTGATTAAATAATGAATCCTGTTTGTTAATTAATAAATAGGAAAATAAAAGGAGGGCAGGGAATGAGGTGGGGAAAGGGTGGAGCACAAAGAATGTCCTGGCAGTTTAAGGGAGGACTTTAAACATCTGTGGGTTTTTGGTGGCTTTGCTGGAGAAAAATGAAGATCTGGAGACCATGGTTATCCTGGGGTTAGTAAAGCCAGAAAAGACCCATTGCTTGTGCATCCTGAAAAATCCAGCTGGTTATTTTTGGGGTGGGAAGAGAGCTCCGTGCTTGCTCTTCCGAGAAGAGCAGAAACACATTGCCTGTGCTGGTGGCATTTTGTCCCTGGAACTCGTCCCACAGCTGATCACTCCAGCACAGCAAAGATTTACTCCAATGGCTCTTGTGTTTTGTAACATTTACCAACAGCCTCTTTTCCCTGCTGGCTGAAAGCCCCAGGAGTGGGCAGTGTCCCCCAGCAGGGCCTCAGGGGGACACTGGAACGGGATTTGTCAGCAGAGGTCACAGCTTCATCCTGCAGGTGACAGAGTGGGAAAAATGGTGAGACCTGGGGTGAAGGAGCCTTTTGGCTGCTCAGCCCAGCCTGGTGGGCGCAGCCCTGGCACTGCTGGGCATCACACAGGGCTCCCCAGAACTCCCTGGGGAATATTTTATGTTTTTACCCCCGAGCAATCAGCCCTCACTCTGTAATTACCCCTCTCCTTCATGGTGGAGCAGCCCTGGCATCACACAGGGCTCCCCAGAACTCCCTGGGGAATATTTTATGTTTTTTACCCCCAAGCAATTCACCCTCATTCTGTAATTACCCCTCTCGAGCCACATTTTCCGTTCTCTGGTAATTAAATCAAGCAGCACAAGGGCAGAAATACTCACGAGCTCCACTCTGGTGTTACATCAACACCTCAGAGCTGCCAGTGCCTCAGTTTTCCTGCACTGTGCTCTGTCCTGGGTTTGTCAGGCCTGGGATTGTCTCCACTGGCACCTCACTGCAAAGCTGAGCTCACCTGGGCCAGGCTTTGCCAGATGGGCTCTTGTGCCCAGCCCCTGCTCGCCCCAGGGAGCACCCCCAGCTCAGAGATGCTCCTGCTAAGCCCTCAGTGCAGGCGGTGTTGGCTGCCTCAGGGTCTGGCTGTGGGTTGATGCTGCTCAGAGAGGGAGGGCAGGGCCAGCGGGGCCCAGGGACTGAGCACAGAGCCACAGAATGCACAAAATCACAGAATTCACAGAATGCACAGGATCACAGAATTCACAGAATCACAGAATTCACAGAATTCACTGAATTCACAGAATTCACAGGATCACAGAATTCACAGAATCACAGAATTCACAGAATTCACAGAATTCACAGAATTCACAGGATCACAGAATTCACAGAATTTGCAGGATCACAGAATTCACAAAATCACAGAATTCACAGAATTCACAGGATCACAGAAGCACAGAATTCACAGAAAAGAGGTCCCAACTCAGCTCTCAGGTGGTTCCTGCCCCTTTCAAAGCTCGATGTCCCTCATGTCACAGGAGGAAAGGAATCCTGCAAACCCCTGGATGTACCTGTCCTGCCTCTGGAGCACAAAACGCCCTGGCCTTGAGGCCTGGAGAGCCCTGGGCCCAAGGAAACCCTGGGATTTCTACATCCTGCAGCTGCAGTTCTTAGGGAAAGAGGAGGAGGAGAGCAGGGATCCACAGCTCCTCATGTGCCTGCAGGCTCCAGGCAGGCTGAGCCTCAGAGATCTCCTCAGACAGGAGCTGCAGCAGTGTCTGAGAGCCCTGGGGGTGTTATTTGGGGTGGATTTGTCTGACAGCCTTTTAAACCTGTCTATATTTCCTGTGGCTCGAGTTCCCCACCAACACAGCATTCAATAAATGCTTCTTTTTGGAGCCTGCCACGCTCAGGTGGTTTTGTTTTCCTGCTGGCTCTGCATGGCAGAGCAAACCTCAGGACACCTCAGAAAATGTCTGTGCCAAGCACCCACTTTTCTCCTGATGGATTCCCTCGGTCCTGGGGGTTAACAGGTGGTGGGGAGAAACCTGAGCTGCTGTTGGACAGCCAGGGCTGGTGTCACTGCTCACTGACAGCAGGACCTGTCCAGGGCATCAGAGCCTCTCCTCATATCTCATCTCATCTCACCTCATATCTCATCTCATCTCATCTCATCTCATCTCATCTCATCTCATCTCATCTCATCTCAATCATCTCAATCATCTCAATCATCTCACCTCACCCCTGCCCTGGTCAGGGACACCTCCCCCTGTCCCAAGGACACCTTCCCCTGCCCCAGGGACACCTTCCATTTCCCCAGGGACACCTTCCCCTGCCCCAGGGACACCTTCCCCTGCCCCAGGGACACCTTCCCCTGTCCCAGGTGCTCCCAGCCCCAGTGTCCAGCCTGGCCTTGGGATCCATGGGCAGCCCCAGCTGCTCTGGGAATTCCATCCCAGCTCCTGCCCACCCTGCCAGGGCACAATTCCCAATCCCCAAGATCCCATCCATGCCTGCCCTGTGTCATTCTGAAGCCATTCCCTGGCTCCTGTCCCTCCATCCCTTGTCTCCAGTCCCTCTCCAGCTCTCCTGGAGTCCCTTCAGGTCCTGAAAGGTCACAGTAATGACACCCTGGAGCCTTCTTGTTCAACTTCCCTCTTGCTACAGGCCTGAGGAATTCAGTCAGGCTTTGTGGTCGGGTTTTGTGCTACTTCTGACCCCCCAGCACGTGGAGCAGGAGGAAGAGGAGGATGAGGAGGAGGAGCTGTCCACCTGCAGGGACAGCAAACAGGGCTCTCCCCTGCCACACCCATGGACACCCAGGGATATTCCAGTGCTCAGGGATTGCTCTGGCTCAAACGTTTCCTCTCTGCCTTTTCTGTAATTGTATCAAGGTGGGGAAAAAAATGTAAATAGGAATTTTAATAAAAGCATAGCAGTAAGCAGATCTAATCTCTAACCTTTTGAAATATGAAGAAGCTGCTTTATCTGCTAGGAAGCACAATCTCTCCCCAGCAGAGATGGGAATTTGTGGGAGTTAAATTAACTAAGGCAGTGCTCCCCTCTTGCTCGTTGAATGTAAACGAAGCATATTGAGGATTATTGCAAAGGGAGAATTAATAAGAACGGGATGGGAAGTCTCAGAGCCAGGCATGTTTGCTAATGGTTTCCCAGGCACAGGGAGAGCAGCCTGGGGTCCCAGCACCTCCTTCCCCGCTGCCAGGAGAAACAGGAGAAATCCTGTGGAAGGCCTTGCAGAGGGAACCAGGGAGCTGCTGGAGGGAGGGGTGCTTGCAATGCCACCTGCACACAGCCCTGCAAAGAAAATCCTTCACATGCTGGGGGTGCTGGGCCTCCAGCTCTGGATTTGGGGCTGTCACTCGGTGTCCCCCCTTCACCCACTGTGTGCTGCTCGTGGGGTGGGTTTAATGTCCCTCCCAACCCAAACCATCCCATGGTTTTATGATAATTTCTGCTGTAATTGCCCCATTTTCTGAAGTTTGGAGTGCACAGGGCCAGGAGCCCTGGCAGAACCTGCTCCTTGCCCAGCTGGGTGTCGCTGGTGTCACTGGTGTCACTGGTGTCACTGGTGTCACTTGGTGTCACTTGGTGTCACTGGTGTCCCCCCCTTTACCCACTGTGTGCTGCTCATGGGATGGGCTTTAATGTCCCTTCCAACCCAAACCATCCCGTGGTTTTATGATAATTTATCATAATTTATGATAATTTCTCCTGTAATTTCCCCATTTTCTGAAGAAGTTTGGAGTGCACAAGGCCAGGAGTCCTGGCAGAAGCTGCTCCTTGCCCAGCTGGGTGTCACTGGTGTCACTTGGTGTCACTGGTGTCACTTGGTGTCCCCCCCTTTACCCACTGTGTGCTGCTTGTGAGATGTGCTTTAACATCTCTTCCAATCCAAACCATCCCATGGTTTTATGATAATTTATGATCATTTCTCCTGTAATTTCCCCGTTTTCTGAAGAAGTTTGGAGTGCACAGGGCCAGGAGCCCTGGCAGAAGCTGCTCCTTGCCCATCTGGGATGCTCCTTTCTCCTCTCCTGGGCGCTGTGCTGGCTGCAGGCAGCAGCAATTGGGCTCCTGAAGTTCTCCTTTGTCTGCTCAGGGGAGTGAATTGGCAGCAGCACAAAGACCTAAGGAAAATAATCCCCATTAAGCCAAGGGCACCCTGCCTGAGCAGAGCCTGCCTCAGCCCCAGAGCTGTTCCTCCCACTGCCCCCTGCTCAGGATCTGCGATTGTTCCTGCCCCTGGCAGGGATTGCTCTGGCCTGCCGTGCACACCGTGCTCCATCCCACACTCTTTTCTCGATTGTGCAAGCCTGGGGTTCTGCTTTCTTTGGTCTCCCTCTCAGCCTTGAAAAATATCTTGATTTCAGAGAGCTCTCAGCTCTATTCAAGGGACTTCTGAGTCCTCCCCTTTTCCAGTCATTCACCTGGCCCGTGAGCTGCTGGGAAGAACTGGCTCGTCCCTGGGGCTTTAGAAAAGGTTTAAAATTCCCCTGTAAAGGGAAACAGAGGGACTCAGGGAGCCTGGGAGTGGATGTGGCCCTCTCTGAAATCCCTGCCATGCCTGAGGGACTCCTTTGTTTCCTGGCCAAATCTGCCTGCCTGGCACGGGGGCTGAGGGAGGAGCTCTGCTGGAAAACTCCTGTGTCTTTACCATCTTTATGGTGTGAGCCCTCAGGTGTGTGCTGCCGAGGAACCCTGGAGAAGCCCCACATTTGCGGTGGCAAAGGAGGAAGCAAAGCAGATCAAAGGATCTTTGCCAGACTGGCAGGCCTGGAGGAGCCATCACACAGGAAAACAGTGCACGAGAAACCCACTGAGGTCTCTCCAATCCCCTCTTTCTCCCTGCATCCCCAGGGGTGCCACAGTTTGCAGAGAATGTTTGGAGGGTTTCCCCTGTGCTGGATTTTCTGGCTTTTTTTTTTTTTTTTTCTGATTTTAATATCAGGAAGGAGCCAGCAAGAAAAATGGAGAGGTGATTTATAAGGCTGGACTGACAGGACAAGGGGGAATGGCTTCAAACTAAAAAAAAAGGGAAATTTAGGTTGGGTATTAGGAAAATTTGGGGTTTTGCAGCATTGCAGTGGTAAAAGCACTTTCTAAAGGCTTCTCCATGAGCAGAGCTGGATAAATAATGAGGAACTTCTCATTTGCTGTAGAAGTTTCTTCATCTTCTGCTTGCAGATGGCCCCGTTTGAAGGGAGGGCAGTGCTGCCATGCCTGTCCCCAACGCTGGGGACACCTCAGGGAAGTCCCTGCACCTCTCCCAGGTGGGCTGGTGGCACCTTTCCTGCACAGGTGGGCACAGCCTGGCAGCCCCCTGCCCCTGGGTGAGGCAGAACAGGAGCCAGGGGCAGGTGACAGCTCAGGACAGAGCTGGGACAGCCACTGCACTGGGCTGTGGGAACAGGGAGAGAGAAATGAGGCATTCCCATGGGGGAGGAGAATCCCAGCTCCTCCAATTGTACAAAACCACACAAACCACAGCATCCTCTCAGGCAGCAGAGAACAACCCAACCATGAAAAGCTGGTGAGGTGTCCCTGTCTGGCTCTGGTTTCTTGTCCTGTCCTTTGAGGCAGCTGCTCAGGAGCTGCGGGAGAGGCTGAGCACGTCTGGCCCTGCCTGTGTGAGGCTCTGCCACCCCTGTGCCTGCTTGTCCCCCTGGCATTTCCCTGCTTGCTGCTCAGCCTGTTCGGCACCTGGAACAAGCAGCCTCCCTCCTGCAACAAACCCGGGATCCACCCATCCCTACTGAGGCAAGAAGGAACCCAGCTCCGCAGAAATAACCCCCCAAACTCCTATCAGGAGCTTTTTGTAGCTACATTAATTTTAGAAGAAAAATTAGGTCCGAAGTGCTGGGCTCATTTTAATGAAGATTCACGGTCACAGCTGAATCCCCTGGCGAGGAGGAATCAGCTTTTGAGCACATCGGAGTCGTCAGAAACTCCTCTCAAAGTCACCCGAGGCCGAGGAGGGGCGGGACAGGGCGCTGAGGGAGGGGTGCTGGGGAGGAATCGCATTCCGGGACTTCGTGGACCTGCGCTTCCCTTCCCCGCCTGCAGCCGCGGCTGCTCCGGCTCGGAGATGAAAGCAGCCGGCAGAGGAGAGAAACACGAAAACAGCTCTGGAACAGTCAGGCTGCCGAAAACAACCCGGGCAGGATGGGACGGGAGATGAAAGAGGAAGTGCGGGAGGTTTTGGAGTGACAGCAGGTGGGGACGGAGCTGTCACCGAGCCGCTGTCACACGGCTTGGGGGGGGTGCAGCGCAGGCATTTCACCCACAAGCATCTCAACCTCTGTCCTTCCCTCCCACAGCCAGAAACGCGGCTCCAAACCCCGGGCAGGTCCCAGAAATCCGACGCTGCTCTATAGGGACTCTTTCCTTCTTTTCACATTTGCTTCAGCTTCTTCTCTCTGGTATTTTGGCCCCAGGCAAGGCAGTGGGATTATACCGGGCATCCCGGGAAGCTCTGTCCTTCTTTAGCTTGCTCTGGCGTTGATAAATTGAGCAGCAGGAGGAGGCAGAGGCATCTGGGTGGGGTTTCATCGTCCCCTCGGTGTGATAAAGCTGTGGTGGCACAGAGGAGCACCAGGAGTCCAAGGCTCAGCTGGTTCAGGCATGGGGGAAAAGCCAATCTCAGCCCCCAAATACCCCCAAATATGGGGCAGAAAACCTGACCCTCAGTGTTTCACCAGGCACTGCCTGTGCCCTTGTAATGTTTGGTGTAAGGACAGAGCTCTGCCACTTGTTTCTGCCTCAAACCATTGGATCTGTCCCCCAAGGACTGCCTGCATCAGGATGCTGAGTTTTTGAGTGGCAGCTCTCTCCCCTGAGCAGACCCCACTGCAGAGACCCCACTCCTGTGTGCAGGGGTCAGCCAGGTGAGGGAAGGAGCTGCGTTGTTCCATCTGGGTGCCTCCCACACTCTGCAAAGCCTTGCAGAAGCACAGACAGAGTTCCAAGGCAACCCAGGGCTGAGGATGTTTCTGTGGTGAATTGGATGAGGACTCGTGGAAGGTTCTCAGTTTGGAGATGGCCTCCCTGCATCAGTCAAATCTGCTTTGCAGCCTTTGGTGTCAGGGTTTGGAGTCACTCATGCCAGGGGAATTATCCCCGGAGGAGCTGGGCTCAGGGTGTTGGGGTTCAGAGGGGTGCATGAATTAATCAAACCAGCTCAGACTCACCCTGGGTGGCCACGCTGGCTTCGGGCTGCCTCCCTTTGCCACTGCCCATGGTGTGGATTCACCTGGGCACCTCCCTCACCCGCAGTTCTCAGCAGCCACGGAAGGGGAGCAGCCCTTCCTTCTGTGAGCAAGCAATGAAGGGATTTTCCAATTCCCCAGGTGCTCCCCAGCACCAGAGCAGCTTCAGATGGCACAGCCAAAGCTTTCTTTGCCAGCCCCACAGCCTGTGGGCTCTCCTAAGGGAGTTATCAAAGGAGCTGTGGGCACTCACACCTCGGTAGCTTGAGGAGATGATTCCCACAGGGTGCAAGAAGGGATTTTTAGGGGTGGTTCTCCCTTCCTCCTGCACTGCTCTCCTGAAAACTGCCTGTCTGCAGCTGCAGGGATCCCCTCAGCTCCCAGCTCCATGTGCTGCTCCTTGCTGGGATTCCTCGCTGTCCTCTGTGTGTCCTCAGAGCTGCCAGCACCTTGGCTCCTTCAGGAAATGTTTGTGGAGGCTTTAGTAGGGTTTGCAGGGGGACACGGAGGAAGCACCAGGGCTTTGAGGGAATTCTGCCTGCGTGGCTCACAGCAGTGAAAGCTGCTGTGCCTGAAGGGATCTTGGTCAGAACAAACCTGTGGTGGCTGTGCCCGGGTCACTGGGTAGCCCAGGGCAGGGCCAGCCCTCCCCTGCAGCACCCCAGAGCTCTCCTGGAGCGGGAAGAGCTGGAAGGAGTGGGGAGTGTGTGGGGCTGGGATGGGAGTGCTGCTCTCTGTCCACACCGAGCACATCAGGGAGCAGGGGCTGGCACCCAGCAGGGCCCAGTGCACCTTCCCAGGGAGGTGCCAACAGCTCCAGGCTGGAGCAGCAGTCCTGGGAAGCCTGGGAGAGGCTTGTCCTGTGCAGGGCTGGCAGGGCACAGGGGACAGCATGGCCTGGGGGGCAGCACGGCTGGACAGCCCTGGGGACAAGGTGTGCCCAGCACCAGGCTCTGCTGTGGGCACTGCCCCGGCACAGGGACAGGGTCACACACACCTACAGGGACCACATTCCCGCAGGGACCACAGGGACCACACCTCCGCGGACAGGTAGGGGGTCCTCACCTCACACACACCTTTAGGGACCACATCCCTGCCAGGACCACATCCCGGGGGACAGCTCCAGTGTCACTCATCGTATTCCCACCAGGACCACATCCCCCGGGGGACAGCTCCAGTGTCACCCACCACATTCCTACCAGGACCACATCCCAGGGGACAGCTCCAGTGTCACCCACCACATTCCTACCAGGACCACATCCCGGGGGACAGCTCCAGTGTCACTCACCGCATTCCCGCCAGGACCACATCCCGGGGGACGCGCACCAGCTCTCACACCCCTCTCACACCCCTACCCGTACCGCCGGCCCCAGCCCCTTCCCGTCTCCCTGCGGATCGCCCCTCGCTCGGGCGCTGCCCCGGGCGGGCGCTGCGGGCTGCGGGCGCTGCCCGTGCGGGCGGAGCGGTGCCGGGCTGCGGGCGGAGCGGTGCCGGGGTGCCGGCGGAGCGCGGCGCGGTCCCGGTGATGTCAGGAGCGGCCCGGCAGCGGTGGGCGGTCCTTCCCCGGCTCCCGGCTCGGCTCGGCTCGGCTCCGCTCCGCCCCCGGCTGGGCTGGGAGCGCGGGCAGCCCCGCGGCCCCGCTGCAGTCCCGCTCGCTCCGGCATGGTAAGGCCGTGGGCACGGGGCGGGCGGGCGGGGGCGGGCCGGGCTGCGCGGGGCGCGCCGAGCTCTCACCCTCTCCCCGTCTCTCGCAGCCCCTCTCCGGAGCAGCGCCGGGACCCCGCCGCCTCCAGCCGCGCTCCGCCGGGCTCCGCCGCCCGCCGGCATGAGCGTGAAGCGCCCGGCGCCGGGCGGCCGCCGCTGAGGAGCCGAGAGCGGGACCCCCGGCCGCGCCCCCCGCGCCCGCCCCGCTCCATGGGGCAGCGCCGCTGAGCCCCCCCCCGCCCCTGCCCGCCCCCCGAGCCCCCCGCGCCTCGCCCCTCGCCATGGGGCCGCGGCACCTGCTGCTGCTGCCGCTGCTCCTGCTCTCCCTGCAGCTCCTGGCCCTGCTGCCGCTGCTGCCGCTGCCCGCGCAGGCGGCCGGGCCCCCCCGCGCCAAGGGCAACCGGACCCAGGGGGCGGCGGCGGCGCGGCGGACCCCGAAGCCGGGCAGGGAGCTCCTGAACCAGACGCTGGCGGGCCCGGGGGCCGCCGCCCCCACGGCGCTGCCCGGGCGCGGCAAGGGCGCGGGGGGCGGCAAGGCGGCCCCCGGAGGCGGGGGCTCGGCCCCGGCCCACGAGACGTGCTGGGGGTACTACGACGTGAGCGGGCAGTGGGACAAGGAGTTCGAGTGCAACAACAGCCTGACGGGCTTCCGCTACTGCTGCGGCACCTGCTTCTACCGCTTCTGCTGCAACAAGCGCGCCGAGAAGCTCAACCAGAGCCTGTGCCGCAACTACAAGAGCCCCGAGTGGGCCCACCCCACCACGGCCAGCGGCGCCCTGCCCGCCGACGGCGGCGACGGCGGCGACGGGGACGCCAACAAGTACGACCCGGACAAGGACAGCACCAACGCCACCGTGTACATCTCGTGCGGGGCCATCGCCTTCGTGCTCATCGCCGGCGTCTTTGCCAAGGTGGCCTACGACAAGGCGCGGCGCCCGCCCCGGGAGATGAACATTCACAGGTACTTTCGCGAGCATTCACTCCTTCCCCTGCTCCCCCTCGCTGAGCCTCCCCCTTGGCAGAGTCTGCTCAGGGTTTCTCTAGTGAGAAATTGCGGCCACTCGCCCTGGAAGACAGCGTGCTGTCAAGCTAGAAACCCTGGAGCTGCCCACCCGAGGGCTCTCTGAGTTCCCAGCTGTGCAGCCTCCCGAGAGTTTCCCGGGGCATGGCTCCTCCGGGGATTCCCCCTTTGGTTTTGCTGTCCAAGGGCTCGGTTTTTACACTGCTGCCCAGGGGTTCTCCTGCCGAGCTCTCTGCCCGAGGAGTCTCCCTGTGAAGCACCCACTCGGGTCTCTGCGCTTTGCTCTGGCTCTCCATGAGTTTCCCCCGCCAGCCCTTCCAAGGGTTTCCCCAGTGCCATGGCTCTCTGACGGCTGTGCCGCCCGGCCAAACGATTTCCCTTTGTGCTGCCGCTTCGGTGGGTCCCCCTTGAGTCATTTATCCGAGGGTTTTCCCTTTGCGAGGGCTGTCAAGGGTTCCCTTGGACAAAGGATTTTCCCTTCCCGTCCTCTGCCCTGGAGTTCCTCCTCCCCACGGTGCCACCAGGGCCACCCGCACCCCTCTGGCCATCCCACTGCCCACCCCGGGGCCCGTCCTGGTGCCCCGTGGCTCCTCCCGCGGCCGCGTTTGTGCTCTCCTGCCGCGCCTTCAGCACCGGCTCCGCGGACAGCTCCGGGAGAGCTCCGGGAGAGCTCCGGGACAGCTCCGGGAGAGCTCCGGGAGAGCTCCGGGACAGCTCCGGGAGAGCTCCGGGAGAGCTCCGGGACAGCTCCGGGACAGCTCCGGGAGAGCTCCGGGACAGCTCCGGGAGAGCTCTGGATAATGCACGGAGAGCTCCGGGACAGCGCCCCGATAATTCCCGGGCTGTTCCCGGACGGCTCCCGAATAATTCCCGGAGTGTTCCCGGACAGCTCCCGGATAATTCCCGGAGTGTTCCCGGACAGCCCCGCGCTGCCCCGCTCTCCGCTCTGTCCAGAGTCCGTCCCGGAGCTCCACGCGGAGCCGCCCCCGGCACCCCCTCCTGCCCCCGGCACTCCCTCCCTACCCCCGGGATCCTCAGCAGCCCCCAGACCCCCCATCTCCCCTCCAGCCTCCCCAGAGCTCCCCCAGCACAGCAGAGCCACTCTGACCCCGCGGGTTCTGTCCTGCCCTGCCCTGTCCTGCCCTGTCCTGTCCTGCCCTGCCCTGCCCTGCCCTTCCCTGCCCTGCCCTGTCCTGCCCTGCCCTGTCCTGTCCTGCCCTGTCCTGCCCAGCCAGGGGGAAGTTTGGGATGTGCAGAGGGGATGGGGAGGGATCAGAACCCCCGGGGGAAGTTTCGGATGTGCAGAGGGGATGGGGAGGGATCAGAACCCCCGGGGGAAGTTTGGGATATGCAGAGGGGATGGGGAGGGATCAGAACCCCCGGGGGAAGTTTGGGATGTGCAGAGGGGATGGATCAGAGCCCCCCTAGTGGTGCCTTCCCCCCGGGGCCGCTGGGGCTGTGTGGGGACGCTCTGGTGGTGGCAGAGCTCTGTCCTTTCCCTTTTCCACTCGGTCCCTCTTAGATCCCTCTGGTCTCAGTCTCAGCCCGTCCCTGCCCATCCCTGCGGGCTCGCTGCCCCCTCGTTGCTGTAAGGACAGGAGCTTTCTGTGGCACACACGATCCTGCTGCACAGCAAAAGCTCGGGTGGCTGTAGCAATCCTCCTCCTGGACAAATGCGTGTTCTCTCTCAGTTCATTTTTATTTTATGATGAAAAAGTCCCTCCAAATGATGAGTGCTGCTTGCGTGCCGCGAATGCGAGAGCTGCCTGTGTCTGAACATAAAAACTGGTGAGAGGCTTCTTTAAAAGAGCAGTGCTGGCATCAGGGGGAAAGTCCTCAACTCTAGCAGATAATGCCTGCTAAAAATGATTTTAGTGAAGATTTTTAATCAGAACTCCTGAAATCATCGACCATATTTTTAAGGCTGAACTTCGGCTGCAACCAACAGAGACTCGGGGGAGAAATATTAGTTTTTTAGGAGGAAAAAGAGATGAGTGACGCAGTTTTTATTTATTTGGGGTTATGTTTTTTATTTAGACTCCTCCCTGCAGTGAGGACACACTGTGAGGGTGAGGTTTACATTTGCTGAGGGTCTGGCCCTCATATTCCATTCCAAATCCCACCTGCCCCTGGTCCCTGCAAGAATTTAACTCCACAGTGTTAAAAACTACACACAGCTGTGTAGAGGCAGGGGTCCTGCAAGTGGCTTAGCCAGAAAATCGTGTTTTGTTAATGAAGGGATGGTTCCCCAGCTGCCCAGCTCTTCTGGCTTCAAGGCAACTTTGCCCGGGCCTTATCTTCACACTAAATTTGGAAATCTGGGTTGGATGTCCATATGTTACTTCTGCTCCAGCTCCAGCCTTCTGCAGGGTTGGATCCTTCACCCTTGGAAATCAGAGCCAGTGTTGCCAGACTTGTCTGGATTCTTCCTGATGTTTTCATTTCTTTGATGCTTGCTTTGCTTTATTTAGATAAGTTCTGCTGAAATGATTCACCTGTGTGTAGAAGTATGAATGGCAGATTGAGTGCTCAGGAAGCTTGACTTCCAGAGCATTTTAAGGAGTTGATTGACTTCTATAATATGGTAGCTGGTAAAAGATTATACCTTTCAGAGCTGTGTTACCTGAACTTGATCAACATCACACGAGGGTTTAAATATTTTGAAGCGCATCTCCTGCACTGGGCTGAATGCTCTGGGTGCTCTCAGCAGAATGTAAATACCAGGAGAGGAATGGTTTGTCTTTGTCTCTGACAGCTGCTGGGGAGGAACAGGGAAGGAGGAAAGCAGGTTGGGGTCAGATATTTCTGTCTGTTTGAGGTCGTGTCGGCTGGAGTGAAGTGTGACATCCACAATAATTCTCTGTAGTGGTGGCGAGTGCATCAAACCTCAGTGTGCATCCTCTGGGAGGAGCAGAGCAGCAGCATGAGCACAACTTGCTACAGGGGCTGGAAAAAGCCTCTTGGGCTCGTATCCCACAGGCAGGGAAGATCAGTGAGAACTTCCCTGCACCTCCCCACGAGCAGGATCACACTGGAAATTTTATTGCCTTGTAAATGCTCACAGAGCAGTGCCGTGTGTGGATGTTATCCCTCTGCCCATTCCTCATCCAGCTGGTATAGAAAATCCTCCTGAACTCACTGAGAGAGAACATTTTGAGGGAGGCAGGGCTCCTGCAATGTCTTTTGGTGGAAGGAGGGTTTGCAGATCCCCAGGAGAGCTGCCAGTGAAGGGCTGGCTGTGCGTGTGCAGCTCCGAGCTGGAATCAGCTCCAGTTTCCAGGCACTGCCACGTCCCTTTAAAGCAAGGCACTGCTGTGATTCTGGGCTCACAAGCACTGATTCAGGCCTTTCTAACAGCAGTTAAGTGGAAGTGCTTTGAAAACCAGGAGCTGAAATATTCCTATTGTCCAGAAACGCTTGTAATGTTTTCAATGGAACTGAATTTTATTTTTTTATTTTTTTGGCAAGTGTAGGATCTTTGAGCCTGGCTGTACAGAACTGCCTCTTGCTTTGGGGGTTACACAGCCAGAACTTTGCTGGGCTCCAGGTGGAAGCTGGGGCTGGTTTCTGAGACTCACACCCAGCAGTTTTGTGTGTGCTGATGCTCCCTCGTGCATTGCTGAGAATGGTTTGGTTTTGTCTCATTGCCAGGATTGTTTTCTTTTCTTCAGCATTTCTTAAGTGAAATTTTAGAGGCATTTGTTTTACTTTCGGTCTGGGGGTGAGTTAGGGAATCTCTGAGCAGGGAATATCAGCTGGTTCTTTCAAAGCTGGGTGAGTTTTTCCGCAGCACAAAGGGGTGACACAGAGTGTTCTCACTCCATGGCCACGACCCTGCATCCCCACACTACTGAACACAAATAATTCACAGATGCAGCCCTGCTCCACGACCCCTGCTTAGCCTCAGCAGCAGCCACTGAGCTGGGGATGCAGAGATTGGAACTGGACTGAAGCATCCCCAGTGCATCCCACTGGTCAGCTGGGGCCAGAGGGACACGGGGGCAGAGCTGGCCCTGGGGCACTGGCGGGAGCCCAGCTGCTCTCCTGGGAAGCTGCACAGGGATTTTTCCCAGCAAAGCAGCTCTGTGTGCTGCTGAGAGGCCTTATCTGGCCCTGCATGGAGCGTGGCTGAGGGGTGGGGAGGGGAGAAGGGAAACAGGCTCCGTGCTGTGCTTCACTTCACCCTCCTCCCACAGCATCTGTGCTGCTGCAAAGAGGGAAGGGGTCCGTGCTGCTCTTCCCTTCAGCCCCTGCATCTCCTGCTCTGGGAGTGATAACTGCCAGCTTTTAGAAATGAACATCCTTTGCCCATGTAGAGACCAGAGTTTAATTGATCCACTCCTGCTTGTTTCTGCTCCTTGGCTCTGAACTCCAGCAGGGACCAGAGGCAATGGATGTGTCTGCTCCCAGATCCAAGGAGCTGCTGCTCTGTGTGAGAAACACAGCTCGAAATGCAGCAGGGTTTGTGTTCCTCAGGCTGCATCCCCCACAGCCCAGGGCCCTGTGCTCGCTGAGGGGCTGCTAGAGGGAGCTGCTTTCAGCTGGGAAGGTTGTGAGCAGTGCCTCTCTCCAGCCCTGGTGTTTGAGACAGGGATCACAGGCAGCTCCTTCAGCTCTGCTCTCTGCTGCTGGAGCCAAAGGATCAAACCCCGTGGTCCCCAGGGCAGGGAGGGAGTGCTGTGAACACTCCTGGCCACAGGGACTCTGCAGGAGCTTTTCTTCCTTGGATGCTGCTCCTGCTTCCAGTCTCTTTGCATTGATGTGTTTTTATGCTCTGTCTTTTTTCGCTCTGCTCAGACTCACTCGGGTGCCTTTCAGCTGCTCTTTGCCCTGCTTTGAGTTGTTTAATCCTGGTGGTTTCTGAGGCTCTCCTCTGAAGTGCCCTGTCCCTCTCACTGCACAGAATACAGGTCAGACTGAACTAACAAAAACCAAAAAAGGTGCAGCCATAAAATCCCAGAATCACAGAATGGACGGGGTTGGAAGGAACCTTAAAGATCCTCTCGTTCCACCCCCTGCCACGGGCAGGGGCACCTCCCCTGTGACCTCAGACAAGTTCCTAGGACTGGTTCTGTTTCACACCAACCCTGCACCTGGCTGGGTTTGGGGTCACTCCTGAGCAGGGACAACACCTGGATCTTGTCCTTGTGCAGGGTCAATGGTCCCATGATGCAGACCCAAACCCAGGCCAGGTGTGTGTCTCTGGGTGCCTGTACCTGTACAAAGCCTTTTTCCTTTTGTTTCATTTCCATGCACTGGGAAAGCTCCAGTCTGGAGCTCTGGCTGTGGTTTGCAGTTTGATAATTGGGTTTTTCTGCTGTGTTTTCCTCTCTGAGTCTATTTTATGAAGACATTGGCTCTGTGGGAGCACAGAGGCTGCCTGGCCACTGACATCCTCTGGATGCTTCTGGGCTTCTCCTTTCCCTTTGAACTTCTCCCATTACGAGAGGCCAGGCTCAGGAGCCATGCTGCCTCCACCAAACCAGCTCAGTGTCTCTAATTCCCATTTATTTGGCATTTTCCTGCTTGCTAATTAACTTTTTCTGTTAGTCCAACTCCGTCACGAGGTGTCGAGGGAATCCAGTGTAGCTCTGAACTTCCTTTCAGTTTTGTAATCTCTTATATCCTTAAGTAGCAGTTGATCTCTGTGCCTTTGGAGATCAGACGCCTTTTAAAATTTCTGTTTCACACAAGATCTGAACTTTCTGGGGCAGATGAGATCAGGGCACGTCTGCTTGCCTTTGCCCCCACTCACATGGGCTGGCTGTGCCTCCTCAGATCTGCGTGTGCCCTGCTTGGAGGGCTCAGATATCTCCCTCCCCAGGTGGATAAACACAGAATTCTGCAAATTCTGGGCTGTGCCTCCTCAGATCTGTGTGCTTGGAGGGCTCAGATATCTCCTTCCCCAGGTGGATAAACACAGAATTCTGCCACAATAAATGCTGGGCTGTGCCTCCTCAGATCTGTGTGCTTGGAGGGCTCAGATATCTCCTTCCACAATAAATGCTGGGCTGGTCTGTGCTCTCACCACAACCTCCTTTGTCGTGAGGGCTCTTCAGAGCAAGCTCAGCTTTGCTCAGTGAGTTCAGAGCCCCAGAGCTGTGCTCAGAGCAGGGGATTTGGTGTGAACCCAGAGCCCCTCTGCTCCACCCTTGCCCAGGTGCACTGTGAGAGCCCTGGGCGCTCTCTCTGTGTTTGTGCCTGGGGATGCACAGCACAAACAGAGCAGGACAGAGCTGGGCCAGCACAGCATCATCCCCGCAGCCGTGCACACCCAGCAAGAGCTGCTGGTTTGATTTTCCCTCCTTTCTGTGCTCTGTCCCTGTCCTGCACAGCTCCCTGCCTGCCCCAGCAGCCCTGGTGCCTCTCCTGGGTTCGTCTCCTTCCAGGGAGCCTCCCCATTGTCCTGGGAGGAGCAGGGGCTGGAGCTGGGTGGGTGCAGGTGGGAGCTGGGGGTCCCAGGGGCTGCTCCCCCCCGCAGCCAGCCCGAGCCTCGAGCACCTGGGGGCACCAATCTTCTCCTGCCACCCCCTGTCCCCAGCAGCCTGGCCATGTCCTGCCCCTGCTGAGGACACTTTGTGCTCAGGGTGACATCTCTCTGCAGAGAAACACCCCTTGGAAAGGTTCCTTTTAAGCTTTTAATCAGCAAATCTTTACGTGACAGCTTTGTTCTCTTCAGGCTCGCTGTGTGCAGAGGAACTGGTGTCACCCATTTGGTGTCACCCATTTGGTGTCACCCATTCTGGGCTCAGTCACTGCTGGCAATGCCTCGCCCACATCACAGCAGCAGCCAGAGATTATCCAGGTTGGACACTGGGGTCAGCTGTGTGAAGTGGTTTTCTTTAGAGCCGGATTAAATTCCTGGAACTTCCCAAATTGTGTTTGGCATTCAGATTTCCCAGGAGACATCTGATTTTTCCTGTGTGCCCTGGGCACACAGAACCTGGCTGGCAGCCCCAGGAATGTGGGAACCTGTTGGGAAGCTGGTTCAGGCACAACTAACACCAAAGAAATCTTCATGCATCTGCAGCCTTTTATTGTTCTACAGTCCAGCCTTTCACACTCTTCATGCCACAGGCACTGCCCCTGTGTGCCCTCTGTTCCCTCTGTGGTTGCTCAGCACACCTGGGCACTCCAGGTCTCATTACCCTCAACACTGCTCACCTGTCCTGCCCAGGTGTAGCCAGTTAGGGACTCCCAATTACCCCAAACTCTGTGCCTACACCAGGAACCTCCCAGGACTGGCCAGGCCTGGGCATGCAGGACCTGCCTGGCAGCCCCTGCAGTGTGGGAATGTCCCAGGAATGTGGGAATGCCCTGGGCACAAATGTCCCAGGACTGTCCAGCCTTGAGCACACAGGACATGGCTGGCAGCCCCTGCAGTGTGGGAATGCCCCAGGAATGGGGGAATGTCCCAGCACTGGCCATCCCTGGGCACACAGGACCCAGCTGGAAGGGTCTGGAATATGGGAATGCCCCAGGAAAGGGGGAATATCCCAGGAATGTCCAGCCCTGGGCACACAGGACCCAGCTGGAAGGGTCTGGAATATGGGAATGCCCCAGGAATGGGGGAATGTCCCAGCACTGGCCATCCCTGGGCACACAGGACCCAGCTGGAAGGGTCTGGAACACGGGAATGCCCCAGGAAAGGGGGAATATCCCAGGAATGTCCAGCCCTGGGCACACAGGACCCAGCTGGCAGGGTCTGGAACACGGGAATGCCCCAGGAAAGGCCAGCCCCAGGTGTGCTCAGCATCTGGAGCTGCCCAGGGCACGGAGCAGGTGTGGGGGCAGCAGCCAGGCCGTGGATAATGCACAGCTGCTCTCTGTGGCAGTGGCTGGGACCCAAGTGCTGTCCCTCAGAGAGAGCTGTCCCTTCCAGGTGAGCTGGCTCCAGGCTGGATAAATGCATCTCCTGCAATAACTGCCTCTTTCTTTCCCAGTCACTAACAGAGCATAGGGGAGTCTTTAACCTGGCTTTTTTTGGTAGGAAATCCTGGCTGTGCTGGAGTGATTGGAGTTCTGCCACCAGCTCCATCCCTGCTCTGCTTTTAGCAGCTGCAGCTCAGCCAGGCACTGCTCCCTTCCCAGCTCTGCCAGACCCATTTGGTCACTCTCCTTCCACTCCTCCCCAAACTCACGGGGACTTGGAGCAGGAAATTCTGTTTTCTAGCACCCCCTTGTTGAGGTCTGCACGAGAGGGGATTTTCAGAAGGTGAATCAGTGAAGTTTTGAGGTGCAGCCCCTGCACTGCTGGGAACAGAACACTGCTCTTCCCATCCAGCACCCCCAGACCCTCAGCCCAGCCCCATTTCCCTCATTTCCCCCCCAGCCTGCTGGAGCTGCCACCAGAGCTGCCCTGGTGACAGCAGGAGGGACACCCATGTCCCTGAACACTCCCCAATTAACACTCACACTGTTAATTGATGTTGGCAATCTGGGAATGGGGAAAGTGGGACAATACAGCCAAAAAGGCTGTGGGGAGGACAGCAGGACATTGAGGGTTCTGGGCTGGCTTAGAGGGGCAAGGCGAGCTGGTCCCTCCCAGCCCTGCAGCTTCACCTTCTCCCTGACTGCAAAGCCTGAGCCCAGCAAAGAACTGGGGCTGCCCCAGGAAAATCAGGGCACTTCATGTGTCCATGATACTCACAGAGGGAAAATCCTTGGAGTATCCAAGGGGAAACCATTGGCTGCAGCTGCACTGGGTGCCATTGCTTTTCACAGAGGTGAAAAACCTTGGAGTGTTCATGGAGAAACCATTGGCTGCAGCTGCACTGGGTGCCATTGCTTTTCACAGAGGGAAAAAATCTTGGAGTGTCCAAGGAGAAAACCATTGGCTGCCGTGGCACTGGGGGCCATTGCTTTTCCCTGGGAATGGCAGGGAGAGCTCAGCCATGCAAGCAATCCCTGCTGAGCACAGAGCCCAAGGTAGGCTCAGAGCTGTGCTGACATCAAGCCCTGCAAGCTGGTTAATCCATTTTTCTGCCTCGTGGTTCTCCTTTAAAAACCACTTCCAGCACTGCTGGGGTTGGAGCTTTGTTTGAGCAGGGATTTCAGGGTGGGGAGATCCTGGTCTCAGTCAGTTTTAAGGGAGTTTGGCTTGGGCAGGGGGGTTTTGGTGTCACTGTGAGGAGGTGCCAGGGCTGGGGCCAGCAGGGGCTCCTGACGGAGGCTCCGTGTGCCAGGAGCAGTTTGTGATGATGGAGAGGCACCATAACCCAGGGCTGAAGTGAATTAGAGAGGGCAGATGAGATACCAAACAATAGCCAGGCAAGCCTGGAAATCCTTGCAGCAGATGCACAGAAAGAAACAGAGCTTTTAAGCCGTATTTTTATATTTTATTATTACTGCTTTTGTCACATTTTTTTTTCTCTGTTTATGGTATGAACCCAGCTGCTTTGGATTCACAAGTACAAACACTGAACTCTATTCTATTCTATTCTGAAATACTGAATTCTAGCTGTGTTAAAATACATTTTTCCCCCCTTTTTTTTTTCTGTCTCCCCAGGGCTCTGGCCGACATCCTAAGGCAGCAGGGACCAATCCCAATCGGACACTGTGAAAGAGAGACAATCTCGGCCATAGATACCTCCCCCAAAGAGAACACCCCAGTCAGGACCTCCTCCAAAAACCAGTACACACCAGTACGCACCTCCAAGAGCAACCCAGGTAAGTGCTGCTCCCTCTGTCACATTTCCTGAAAAACCCCTTTGCCCAGGAGTTTCTTCCTGGGAAGCTGAGAACCCTCAGAGAGAAATGAAAACAAAAATTATCTGAGTGCTTCTCCTGTGTTTTGCCACTTTGGAATGTGGTTTGGAGATTGTTTATCCAACAGGTGAATTGTTTTTACTTAATGACCAATCACAGTCCAGCTGTGTCGGGGCTGTGACAAATCACAGGTTTTTCATTAATATCTTGTTAAACCTTCTGTGAGGTCCTTTCTCTGTTCTTTAGTATAGATATAATATAATATAATATAATATAATATAATATAATATAATATAATATAATATAATATAATATAATATAATATAATATAATATAATATAATATAATGCCTTCTAAGAACATGGAGTCAGATTCTCAATTCCTCCTTCATCCTGGGAGGAAGCAAATACCACACTTGGGTACACGAGGAGTGAGGGATTATGGCCAGTGAGCAGGGACAGCTGGGACATCACCCTCAGGGTGACAGGGGTCCAGAGAATGAGTCCTGAGGGCTCAGGGAGCTGGGAAGGGGCTCAGCCTGCAGAAAAGGGGGATCGGGGGGAAATTCTGGCTCTGCCCAGCTCCTGCCAGGAGGGGACAGCCCCAGGTTGGGCTCTGCTCCAGGGAACAGGGACAGGAGCAGAGGGAACGGCCTCAGGCTGGGCCAGGGCAGGCTCAGGGTGGGCACAGCAGGAATTTCCCCATGGAAAGGGGGCTCAGGGATTGGAACTGCCCAGGGAGGGTTGGAGAGCCCATCCCTGGAGGTGTCACCCACCTGGAGGTGGCACTGAGAGCTCTGGGCTGGGGACAGGGTGGGGATGGGGCACAGAGTGGACTCAATCCTCCTGGAGGCCTTTTCCAGCCTCAGTAACGCTGGGATTCTGTGCCATTATAGCACATTCTGGAATAATGCTGGGATTTTATGCCATTGACACCTTCTGGGATAATTCTGGAATTCTGTGCCATTATAGCACATTCTGGAATAATGCTGGGATTCTGTGCCATTGACACCTTCTGGAATAATGCTGGGATTCTGTGCCATTAACTCTTTCTGGGATAATGCTGGGATTCTGTGCCATTATAGCACATTCTGGGATAATGCTGGGATTCTGGGTCATTAACTCTTTCTGGGATAATGCTGGGATTCTGTGCCATTGACAAATTCTGGAATAATGCTGGGATTTTATGCCATTAGCACCTTCTGGAATAATGCTGGGATTCTGTGCCATTAACTCTTTCTGGAATAATGCTGGGATTTTATGCCATTAGCACCTTCTGGAATAATGCTGGCATTCTGTGCCATTAACTCTTTCTGGAATAATGCTGGGATTCTGTGCCATTAACTCTTTCTGGAATAATGCTGGGATTCTGTGCCATTAACTCTTTCTGGGATAATGCTGGGATTTTATGCCCCTAGCTCCTTCTGGAGGCTCTGTGTCTCCTGCCTGGCTCCTGCTGCTCAGGGCACACGGATGCAGAAGGAAAGGGCAGCAGGAATTCCTGGCTGGCAGCTGGAGGCACCAGCTGGGTGCTGCAGGTCTGGCTTAGGGGCTGTGCTCAGGCTCTGCAAACCTGAGAGGAGATAAATGGGAAGATCTGGGGGGAAATGCTGATTGCAGGACCCCTGCCTGTTATCTAAGGATCCCAAGGGGTTTTTGAGACTTTCTGGGGCAGAATGAGGCAGGGAAGGACCAGAGCACAGAGCTGTGAGCAGATCACACCTTATGATGTGGTTGGACTAACAGAAAAAGTTGATTAGCAAGCAGGAAAATGCCAAATAAATGGGAATTAGAGACCTTGCAGAGTGACAGCACCCGGGCAGGAGCTGCTGGCCCTGCCTGAGGATGGGGACAAGAGGCCAGGAAGGGACAGGCAGGATGTGAGCAGCACCCAGCCCCTGCTTGGGTGATGTTTGCTGGGCTGTGTGAGGGGGAAAAGCCATCGCAGGGAGTGCAGGAAAAGGAGAGATCCCCAAAGGCACCAAGGGGAGCTCTGCCAGCACAGCTCAGCTGGACTGAGCCCTCAGCAGCCCCTGGCACAGCTGGGAAGGGAGAATTGCCCCAAAGAACTCGTTCCTGGCTCAGCTGGGGCCACCATCAGCTCACAGATCCCAGCAGACAGAGCTGATCACTCACAGAGATCACAGCTCATGAAACAGCTTTACAGGTAATGTTTGATTGCGATGTTTTATGGTCAGAGCAGGGCAATGCCTGAGGTGTCTGTGCTCAGTTATGAGCTAAATTTCAGATTATTGCTGGGATTAGGAAATTGTGTGAGTGGATGGTAAAATCTTCCAGTTGGGAAGAAGCAAAACTTTGGAAACGAGTACGTGTTCTAGCTTAAATAGAATAAAGCTGGTCAGCCCTGGTGTGGAGTAGAAAATCAGCAATGCTTGGTTTTGGGGGACAAGGGGAATAAAGGGAAAAAGAAAATTCAAAAGGAAAAAAAAAAAAGGAAATGGGGAGAGCTGAGGAAAAAGAGGAAAACAAGTATGGGAAACAAGGATGTGTTCTATCTTAAATAGAATAGAGCTGGTGTGGAGAAAAAAAATCAGCAATGCTTGTTTTGGGGAACAAGGGGAAGAAGAGGGAAAATAAAATTAAAAAAAAAAAAAAAGAAAAAAAAAAGAAGGTAATAGGGAGAGCTGGAGGAAAAAGAGGCAGCAATATGGAATAGCAGGATCCAGGCAAGGCACTGCTCACTGGGGCTGCAAATTGGCTCCAGGAGCCCAGAGCTGTAGGGCTGGAAAGCAGCACAGGGCTGGTGGCTGTGGCTCACTGAGGAGCCCAGAGCAGGAGAGAGAAGCAGCCAGGAAGGTTTGTCCTCCTTGCACGGGGGCTGATGGAGCCTGGTGCTTGTTTGACTTGGAGCTTCTGCTTCCCAACTTATAATTGGAAGGGTGCCCCTAAGTCCTGCTAAATAAACCTTGGCTTCATTTTCTGTGAGGCTGCCCTGGTGTCCGTGGGCAGGATGGTTGTGGTGACAGTGACAAACGGAGCTGGCTGTGCCTGAGCTGCAGGGCCCAGCAGGGCAGCCTGGGCAGGTCCTGCTGGGGGCACAGAGAGGAGTCCACGTCCCACTGCTGCTCCAGAGGAATTCCAGGCTGGTTTGGGCTGGGAGGGACCTGGCAAAGCTCCTGTCCCACCCCTGCCATGGCAGGGACACCTTCCCCTGTCCCAAGGACACCTCCCATTGTCCCAGGGACACCTCCCATTGTCCCAGGGACGCCTCCCACTGCCCCAGGGACACCTCCCACCGTCCCAGGGACACCTTCCCATATCCCCGGGACACCTCCCACTGTCCCAGGTGCTCCCAGCCCCAGTGTCCAGCCTGACCCTGGGCACTGCCAGGGATGCAGGGGCAGAGGATGACAGGGAGTGTGGCACGTGCCACCCTTGGGGCTGCAGGGTGTCCCCAGCTCAGTGCCACGGTCACTGCCAGCTCCAGGAGGGGCAGGGACAAGGGACACAGGTGCTGTCCCTGCAGGGCACCCAGTGGGGCTCATCTGCACCCACAGGTGAAAATCCACTGATGAGCACCTCGGGGAGAACCAGAGGGGTTTGGGGTGGAAGGGACCTCAAAGTTCATCTCACTCCACCCCTGCCATGGCAGGGACACCTCCCACTGTCCAGGGACACCTCCCACTGTCCCAGGTGCTCCCAGCCCCAGTGTCCAGCCTGGCCCTGGGCACTGCCAGGGATGCAGGGGCAGCCCCAGCTGCTCTGTGCCAGGGTGTCCCTGTGGGCACAGTTTGGGGTGGTTGGGGTTCAGGCTGTGTGTGGCACACAGTTTGGGGTCACTGACAGATTTTATGAAAATCCTTTCACCAGGATTTTTCTCCTGGGAAGCTGTGAAGCCTCAGAAAACAAATGTAAACAGTGATTATCAGATTGCTTGGAATGTGGGCTGGAGATGGTTCACCAGCAGGTGCATCTTTGATTGCTTCCATGTGAATTGTGTTGACTTAATGACCAATCCCAGTCCAGCTGTGTCAGGACTCTGGTCAGTCACAGGTTTTTATTATCATTTCTTTTCTATCCTTCTGATGTCTCCTTTCTCTTTCTTTAGTGTAGTAATATAATATAATTAATATAATATAATGTATCAGTCTTCTGAAACATGGAGTCAAGATTCTCATCTCTTCCCTCATCCTGAGGACCCTCAAACACCACCACAAGACTCTGGCCTAGATTTATATTCTGTATATTCAGTTGGCCTCTCCATTCTCAGAATATCCCATTGCCTCTGCACTGGTCCAGATCCAGGGATGCACTGCTCTGGATCCAGGGATGCATTTCTCTGGGTCCAGGGAATGCACTGCTCTGGATCCAGCCCCAGAGGTGCCAGGGGAGGGCTGAGCACAGGACACTTTGCCCAGGGTTAAAATCTGCTCCTCACCTGTGCTGGAACCTGCAGCAGGTGTGGAGAAGACCTCATGGCCAGGATCCCCACTTGGAATGCAGCAAACAGCACAGGCCAGGGCTCTGATTAGCCTGATCTATCTGGGGAAGGCTTTTAATGAGCAGCTTGAGTCAGGATGTTCCAGAGATGGAGGCATTCAAAGTGCTGCTTTCAGCAGTGCCTCGCACCCAGAGGCGCATTCTGAGCTCCTTCTGAACGTGAACAAATGCAGGGCAGGCCTTAAATCTTCATGGGAATTGTGGCAAACATCTCCAGGAGAGCCCAGGGCAGCGTGGGGAGCGCTTCCAGCCTGAGCAGCACATGGGGAAAGGGCTCTGTGCCCCTGGGCCTGCTCCCCACGGGCTCAGCAGGGCTCTGCCCTTTCCTAAAGCCCAGGGGATGCAGGTTCATTCTGGTTCATCAGTGCCTTCCCCCAAAGCCCAGGGGATGCAGGTTCATTCTGGTTTATCAGAACCTTCCCCCAAAGCCCAGGGGATCCAGGTTCCCTCTGATTTATCAGAACCTTCCCCCAAAACTCAGAGGATCTACGTTATGAGAAGCTTCTCCCAAAGCCCTGGGGATTCAGGTTCATTTTGGTTCATCATTGCCTTCCCCCAAAGCCCAAGGGGGTCCAGGTCCAGAACTTTCCCCTAGAGCCCAGGAGGTCCAAATTTCCTCCAGGTTTTCAGTGCCTTCCCCTAAAGCCCAGGGGATCCAGATTCATTCCAGGTTATCAGTGCATTCCCTAAAGCCCAGGGGATCCAGATTCATTCCAGGTTATCAGTGCATTTCCTAAAGCCCAGGTGATCCAGGTTCATTCTGGGTTCTCAGTGTCTTTCCTAAAACCCCAGGGGATCCAGGTTATCAGAACCTGCCCATAAAGCCCAGGGAATTCCAGATTCCCTCCAGGCTCTCACTGCCTTCCCCCAAAGCCCAGGGAATTCCAGATTCCCTCCAGGCTCTCACTGCCTTCCCCCAAAGCCCAGGGAATTCCAGATTCCCTCCAGGCTCTCACTGCCTTCCCCAAGGCCCAGGGAATTCCAGATTCCCTCCAGCTCATCAATGCCTTCCCCAAGGCCCAGGGAATTCCAGATTCATTCCAGGCTATCAGTGCCTTCCCCAAGGCCCAGGGAATTCCAGATTCCCTCCAGGTTCTCACTGCCTTCCCCAAGGCCCAGGGAATTCCAGATTCATTCCAGGCTATCAGTGCCTTCCCCAAGGCCCAGGGAATTCCAGATTCCCTCCAGGCTCTCAGTGCCTTCCCTAAAGCCCAGGTGACCCAGGTTTATTCCAGGTGATCACTGCCTTTCCTAAACCCCGGGTGGCCCAGCTTCCCCCAGGGTTTCAGTGCCTTGCCCTCATCCCTCTTTCCCCCTTCTGCTCTCTCCCTTCCCCCAGACCGGCTGGGCTCTGCTCCAAACCCCTCCTCTCCTCCTTGCTGGAATCATCCAGCTTCTCCCCCGATCCCCAGCACTGCTGGGATCGATTTGCCAGGGTCTGTGTGTGGAATGTGTGCGAGGCTCCCAGCCCCTGCTGCTCGCACTCTGTGCTGTCGTTCTCAGCTGCTCAGGGCAATACAAAGCAGGTGGAAAACGATCCCCGGCCCTTTCCAGCCCCTGCGCTTGGTGTGAGAAACTGCTCAAGGTGCGGGTGGGTGAGGAATGAGGGAAAGCACCTGGAAAATGCCCAGAATGTTCCAGGAACGGGGCTCTGCTGTCTCCGTGCTCCTCTTGCCATTTCCCGGCATTTGACAGGAGAGGAACAGGAGCAGCTTTGGAACTGGGAGGGTTTGTGGGAGCTGGGGCGAGTCAGAGCTGCTCCATTTGTGCTCCTGCCAGCACATCCCTGGCATGGGGAGCCCCAGTGCCTCCCAGGAAACCCCCAAAGGGTTAATGATGCCTGTTCTGGGCCGCCCCAAAACGCCAGAGCTCCTTCCTCAGAACATTCCCAGGGGAAGGAATGCGCGGTGTCCTGAAATGTCATTGCCAAGGGGAGGATCCCAGAGGGTGGGGGGGCTGAGAGGGCAAAACTGCTCTGCTCTGTGGAGGATTTGGGATCCTCACCTTGGACACCACTGCTCTTCTCTATGGGGTGATTTAGGATCCTCACCTTGGACACCACTGCTCTGCTCTGTGGAGGATTTAGGATCCTCACCCTGGACACCACTGCTCTGCTCTGTGGGCTGAGGGATTTAGGATCCTCACTTTGGACACCACTGCTCTGCTCTGTGGAGGATTTAGGATCCTCACCTTGGACACCAGCTGTGCTGTGGGCTGAGGGATTTAGGATCCTCACTTTGGACACCAGATTTTCTGTGAGGTGAGGGATTTAGGATCCTCACCTTGGACACCAGCTGTGCTGTGGGGTGTGGGATTTAGGATCCTCACCTTGGACACCACTTCTCTGCTCTGTGGGGTGAGGGATTTAGGATCCTCAGCTTGGCCAGCAGCTGCTCTGTGGGGCGTGGGATTTAGGATCCTCACTTTGGACACCAGCCACTCTGTGGGGTGATGGATTTAGGATCCTCACCTTGGGCACCACTGCTCTGCTCTGTGGGCTGAGGGATTTAGGATCCTCACACTGGACACCAGCCACTCTGTGGGGTGAAGGATTTAGGATCCTCAGTTTGGCCATGGCTGCAGAGAGATGCTCCTCCAGTCCTGTGTCCTCAGGCAGAGCTTCCAGCCTCCCTGGGCATTTGGGGCTGCTGTCCCTGGGAATTTGGGGCTGCTGTCCCAAGCAGCTTTAGACCCCAGGCACTCAGGAGAAGGGATTGGAAAGGCAGGAGAAGGAGCTGGAGTGCCGACACCTCACCTGCCCCAGCTCCAGATGGATCTGTGCGACTGCTACAAATATTTATTTGTTTATCTTTCCCTAACTTTGCTGTTTCGGGCACCCAGCCTCCCCCTTGCAGGGCTGCCAGGGGTTGGGGGTGTTCACCTGGGGGAGGTTTGGCTGCCCAGGGACACAGCCTGGGCTCCCAGAGCCTCCCTCAGCCTCACCAGCTGCCTCCTCTGGGTATTGGTTTGTTCTGCTCTCCTGAGCCTTCCCCTGAGCTGGGCAGTTTCAGGGTAATCTGTGTAAAAGATTAAAATCTGCCCCACTGCGGCACAGGAGACAACAAAACATCCCCAGTGCAGATTTATCTGCCAGTGAGCTCGGCAGGGGCTGGAGAGCAGCAACATTTGCAGTAATTTCAGGTGTCTCACACCCAAATATCCCCCGTGAGTGATGGCAGGGGCTCGTGTGCTAAAGCAGCTAACAAGTGACAAATGTGAAAAAAACGATTGAAGGGATAACTCAGAAAGTCTGTGTGTTGTGGGGAAACAGAGGAGGGGGTGGAGGAAAATGACACCAGCAGGAGCCACCCAGCAGCAGCACCCAGAGCCCTGGGACAAGCACCAGGTGCCTGCTCCAAGAGTTTGGGTGGATTGAGCCTTCCTTGGGCCCAGAGCAGGCCCAGAGCCTCAAGGCCAGCAGGGTGCTTATCAGCCAGGTGATATCTGCAAACTGGGGGTTACTATGGCAACAGCTTTATTTTATTTTTTTTTTAACTCAGGGAATCCAGGTTCACTCCAGGTTATCAGTGCTTTCCCCCAAAGCCCAGGGAATCCAGATTCCTTCCAGGTTATCAATGCCTTTTCCCAAAGCCCAGGGAATCCAGGTTCCCTCCAGGTTATCAAAACCTTCCCCTAAAGCCCAGGGAATTCCAGATTCCCTCCAGGTTATCAGAAGCTTCTCCTAAAGCCCAGAGGATCCAGATTAATTCTGGATTATCAGTGCCTTCCCCCAAAGCCCAAGGGATCCAGATTCCTTCCAGGTTATCAATATATTTTCTAAAGCCCAGGGGTTCTAGGTTCATTCCAGGTGATCAATGCCTTTCCCAAAGCCCAAGGGAATTCTAGATTCCCTTTGGTTTATCAGTGCCCTCTCCTAAAGGCCAGGGGGATCCAGGCTCATTCCAGGTTCTCAGAACCTTCCCCTAAAGCCCAGAGGATCCAGATTAATTCTGGATTATCAGTGCCTTCCCCCAAAGCCCAGGGGATCCAGGTTCATTCCAGGTGATCAATGCCTTTTCCCAAAGCCCTGGGGATCCAGGTTCATTCCAGGTTACCAAAATCTCCCCCTAAAGCCCTGGGGATCTAGGCTCATTCCAGGTTACCAAAATCTCCCCCTAAAGCCCTGGGGATCCAGGCTCATTCCAGGTTACCAAAATCTCCCCCTAAAGCCCTGGGGATCCAGGCTCATTCCAGGTTCTCAGTGCCTTTCCCCAAAGCCAACCTCCTCTGCCTGCAGTTAAGGAACTTCAGTTAAAGCTGCTGAGAGTTTCCTCAGGAGCAAAGCCAAGCCAGCCCACAGCTGTGTCTAGGAGCTGTGCCATTCTGTAGCTGTGAACAGGTAAAATCATTTCTGTAGCAGGTCTGAGCCTCCCTGTTTGCCTCTCCGTGTCCTGCCAGATCAATTATTGTTTGTTACCTCCATTAGATCTTCAGGAGAAAGGCAGAAACACAATCTTTTTCTTCCATTAATCAGGGCAGTTTACAGAAAACATCAATTTAAAATGTTAAGGCCAATTTGCAACTGGTATTGACAACAATTAAATTGGCCTCCAGAAAGTTGCTTTTTGACACGGTGAAGAATGAAATCTTTATGAGCACATTGTGTGTGCTGGGCCTCTCCTGGCTCCTGATTGCTGATCCTATCACACTCCATGGAGTGTAAACAGAGGTGAGGAGCTGCAAGCAGAGCTCCATTAGAGTGTGCCAGAATCAGCAAACTCCCCTCCCCTCTTGCTGGACCCCTGCCCAGATATTGCAACTCAATCCATGCTCTGCCTCCATCACTATCAGCTTCCTCTACTCCCCAGCTGGGTTATTTTCACTTTAAACTGCACAAAAATGTACTGGAGCAAAGGCTGGCTGCTTTATCCTTGGCATTGTCACCTGGAGCAGTGAACTGCAGAGGGGCCCAGGGGCCACAGCCCCCAGCAGAGCAGTGACCGTGGGGTCTGAGGGACCCTTGGCATGGACCAGCTCAGCTTGCAGAGGGTGCCAGTGGCATTCACATTCTCTGAACAGAGAGATAATTCTCTCTCAGGGTTTTTCTCCTGGAGAAGCACAGAGAGAAGAGAAAATTCTTATCTCTACTTGCTGCCCCTGTTGTTTTTGCACGTGTGGAATGTGTTATGGAGATTGTTCACTGAGAGGGATTTGTCACTTGGATTCTGCTGAGGATTGCTTTGATTCCTTGGCCAATCACTCAGTGCTGTGTCCTGGCTGTCTCAGACAGTCACAGGTTTTTCTTTAGTATTCTTTAATAGTAGTACAGTATTCTTTAATCCAGTATAGTATAATGTAATATAGTTGAATAAAGCAACTGTTCAGCATCCTGAGTCAATGGAATCAGATGCCAACCCTTTCCTTTGGTGGGGGTCTCACTGTTTCACTGCAGGTGCCAGTGCAGGAGGTGCCCCAGCCCCCAGCAGAGCAGTGGCCAGGGGCTCTGGGAGGGCATCCCCTCCTTCTGGAACGTGCTAAGGGCATTTTGTGGAGGTTTTCTCTCAGCTGGCACACAGCAGGAAGGTTTGGCTCATGCTGGAGATGATTTTATTGTCTGCAAACAACTTTTATCTTTGGTGCAGGCTCTGTTTCCTTCTGGCCCTTCAGCCACGTTGGGAATTGAGTGGTTCTTGCCTCACTTCCCCTTCCCTGAAGCTTTAATACCCTCAGCCCCTCTGGCCTGAAAGGCTCCCCAGGGTTATTTGTTGGAGCAGCCCTGAGAGGGAGCAATGCCCTCCTCCAGGAAAGGACACAGCAGCTCGTGCTGTTTGATTTAAAATATTTGAGGAGGAAGGGAAAGGGAGTACATCTGTCACAATCTCACTTACAATCAGTGAAGTTAATGGAAAGATTCCTTCTGACTCTCCTGGGCTTTGGACAAGGCTCTGTGCTGCAACATTAGCAAATAATGAAGTTCACATCTCATCAAATCCTCCTCAGGAAAATAACTCTGAAATATGTGGCTGGCCTTTTGCAGCTCCCTCCCCAAATCTGTCCCTGGTTTGTCAGCTGTGCCAGCACCTCTATCTCTGGTGGTAAATCACTTCTGTGGGTAAGAGCTGCTCTCTAAAAGAGCCCCCCACAGATGTTCCAGCACTGCCAGTCCCAGCACTGCCCCAGGGCTCAGAGAGGCCCCTCCCAAAACCACTGGGGTAAATATTGAATATCCAGAACGTGGCTTTCAGTGTCTGCCAACGGCAGGAATGCAGGGAACCTGAGAATCTCCTGAGCTGGAGCCACAGGGATTGTGAGTCCAGCCCTGGCCCTGCCCAGACCCCCAACAATCCCACCCTGGGCATCCCCAAAGGCTCCAGGAGCTCTGGCAGCCTTTGTAGAATCGCAGAATTATGGAATCATGGAGTCACAGAATCATGGAACTGTAGAATCATGGAATTGTAGAATCATGGAGTCACAGAATCATGGAACTGTAGAATCATGGAATTGTAGAATCATGGAGTCACAGAATCACGGAATTGTAGAATCATGGAATTGTAGAATTCCATGGGCTGCGCCCATTCCCTGGGGAACCTGGGCAGTGCCAGCACCTCTGGGGGAAGAACCTTGCCCTGAAATCCATCCCAAACCCCAAAACCAACCCCATCCTGGGCATCCCTGGCAGCCTCGGGGCTGTGCCCATTCCCTGGGGAGCCCAGCACCCTCTGGGGAAGAACCTTTCCCGAAATCCATCCCAAACTCCCTGTGCTCAGCCCCAGCCATCCCCTGGGTGCTGTCCCAGAGCAGAGTCCCCTGTCCCCAGAGCCCCAGGGAGCTCTGTCCCCTCTGCACGCCCCTGGCAGCCCCAGAGCACAGAGCCAGAGCTGTTCTCTCCCTCTGAGGCTGCTCTCTGCGTGTTTCTCCTCCTTGCTGCCCATCCCAGAGGCTCTGCAGGGCTCCAGGTGTGGCACAGCTGGAGCAGCTGTCCTGTCCCACCTGCGCTGCCAGTCCTGGAGGCACAGAACACAATATCCAGCATAAACAGAACACACAAATGGGGACACAACGTCCCCCTAGGACAGCAGCCCACCCTGGGGGAGCTGCCAGCCCTGGTCCCTCCATGGGGATCCTCTCTGGTGGCACAGGAGCTCCCAGCCCTGTGCTCAGTGGCAGGTGACACCTGTGAACATCACTCCAACATGATTGTCACAGTGATCCTTGGTGCAGCTGATGAAATATTCACCTCGCAGCAGCTGCCAGGCCATGAATGTTTCACTGGCTCCTGAATTGTTGATGAGCTTTGATTGCACTGCCCTCTGCCACCTGGGGCGCCTGCAGTTGGCCACAGCTCCTGTGCCCTGCTCCTGAGGGCACCCCTGGCCACAGGGCCGGGGCTGGCACGGCACTGACCCCCACCAGTGCCCCCATCCCTCCCCTCAGCGTGGCCTGGGCTCCCCAGAGCTGTGGGACAGGCTCAGGTGGCTCTGCTGTGCCCCAGCTCACTCCTGTCACAGACATCTTTCCATGAAAATCCTTTCCTTAGGATTTTTAACTCCTGAGAAGCTGAGAGGCCTCAGGAGCAAAATGTAACCAATGGTTATCTGCTGCTGTGGAATGCAACAGGTGCATCTGGGATTGGGCTCATGGGGTTGTTTCTAATTAATGGCCAATCACAGTCCAGCTGGCTCAGACAGAGAGTCTAAGACAGCTGCCTCTGTTATTCATTCCTTTCTATTCTTAGTCAGCCTTCTGAGGAAACCTTTTCTTCTATTCTTTTAGTATAGTTTTAATGTAATATATATCATAAAATAATAAATCAGCCTTGTGAAACACGGAGTCAGATCCTCGTCTCTCCCCTCATCCTCAGAGCCCTGTGACACCGTCACACAAACCCTGGGGACTCTGCAGCCACTCTGGGCACAGCAGCAGCACTCAGAGGGTGGGTCCTTCTGGGAGCCTCCCTGAGGGATGCAGAGACACAGGGCAGAGCCCAGGTGTTCCTCTGGGGGCTGTGAATCCTGCCCAGGACAGGCCAGCCCTGCTCCCTGCAGCCACCAGCTCTGAGCTGCTCAGGGAAGCTGCTCCTGCTCCTAAGGCACGCTGCTCTCCTTGACCCATTTGCTCATTACCTCCACAAATGTGCTCTTGATTAAGGAATTTTCCTAAGTAATTATTCTGGCATTAGAAATCCAGCCAAACAGAAAATAGTCCAAAAGGAAAGGTGGCCTGGTGGCTGCCCTGAAGGCTCTTCTCAGGGAGGGGAGCAAAACCAGCCCTGCAGGGCAGCTGGACACAGCTCTGTCCAGTGAACACCAAAGGGGCAGCTGGACACAGCTCTGTCCAGTGAGGGTTGGTCTGAGGGCAGGTAAATATAAATACTCCTCTGTTTAATTTTGGGTGCCATCATCCATCAGCCTGGTGCGATTTAGCTCCTCTCAACCTCCTGACAGCAGGGGCAGGGCAGCATTCCCGTGGGAATGTCACATTTTATTTTCCCAGGTGAAGGGAAGGTGGTGGGACCATGGGGACAGCACAGGCAGGGCATCATCTCCATGGGAATGTCACATTTTATTTTTCCAGCTGCATGTTCAGGTGAATGAATGGGTGTCCATGTGGGGACAGAGGTGGGCAGGGCAGCATTCCCATGGGAATGTCACATTTTATTTTTCCAGCTGCATGTTCAGGTGAATGAATGGGTGTCCATGTGAGGACAGAGATGGGCAGGGCATCATCTCCATGGGAATGTCACGTTTTATTTTTCCAGCTGCAGGTTCATGTGAATGAATGGGTGTCCATGTGGGGACAGAGGTGGGCAGGGCAGCATTCCCATGGGAATGTCACATTTTATTTTCCCAGGTGAAGGGAAGGTGGTGGGACCATGGGGACAGAGGTTGCCTGGAGCAGTCGTGCTGGGCTGGCTGGGTGTGACCAGAGGGACAAACAGGGACAGGAGGAGCTGCAGGGCATGGCCAGCTCTGGCCACCATGGGACAGGCATCCAGGAAAGGGGCATGGAACCCTGGAAAGGCTGGCTTGGAAGGGAATTTAGTCCTGTTTCAGCTGCCTTGCCATCACCCCACGGCTTCATTGGGAATGGGAACTTTTATCTGGCTGCTGGTAGCTGGGAACAAGGGCAGGGACAGAAGGACAAGGCCATGCACAGCTGCTGCTCAGGACAAAGAGGGGAGGAAGATGCACGAAAACAACCAGGAGCATTCCCAGCAGGTTCCCAAACCCCCCCACAGGTACCACACGGAACGAGTGGGTAAAATCCCAAAAGATTCTGAGTCTCTGAGCACACTGTCCCCTCTCAAAATGATTTAAGAAAGGATCAGCACTTCATAAACTCCCACAGGCCCCATCCCCAGGCACAGGAAGTTCTGCCAAGAGCTTTTCCCTGCCTTTCCTGACCTCAGCAGGATTTGCCCCTCAAGTCCTGGCTTTTCTCTCCCGATTGCAGCTCCCTTTGAGATGGTTTATGGAGTTGTGCTTCCCAAATCCTTTCCTTCCAGAGCAGAGCAGGAATCGTGAATGATTCCTTGGAGGGTGTGAAACAGAGCAGCTCTCATCCTTGGACTGTGAATTCCACACACCCATTTATTTACTCACAATTATAAACTGAGCACTTCATAAATATTCATAAGGAGGCTCCCAAGGCCCAGCTGAGAAAATCAGTGTTATCACCATTTCCAGCTCTCAGGCTGAGGCACAGACACTGCTGCAATTGTGCAGTTTTACACAATTCCTGTCAAAGTTGGGTCCAAGAATCCCCCAATTCCTGAATCCCCCTCAGGTTTAGCAGGGAAATTTTGTGCAGTTTTACAGAATTCCTGTGAAATTTGCCCCAAGACACCCCCTGCCAATTCCTGGATCCCCCCATATTTAGCCAGGAATTGTGCAGTTTTACACTATTTCTGTAAAGTTTGCCTTAAGATCCCCCAGTTCCTGAATCTCCCTCATATTTAGCAGAGAATTGTGCAGTTTTACAGAATTCCTGTGAAATTTAGCCCAAGATCTCCCAATTCCTGAATCCCACTCATATTTAGCAGGGAATTGTGGAGTTTAACAGAATTTCTGTGAAGTTTGCCCCAAGACCCCCCAGTTCCTGAATCTCCCTCACATTTAGCAGGAAATTGTGCCATTTTACAGAAATTCTGTCAAAGTTTACCCCAAGATCTCCCAGTTCCTGCCTCCCCCATATTCAGCAGCCTGGGTGGCTCAGGTGTCCCACTGGGAGCTGGGATTTGTGGTCCCAGGCTCTGGATCCAGCTGATCCCGGCAGAGATCAGGGTCAGTCCCCCCCGAGCTGTGCTGGGGGATGCTCCCCTTGCAGCCTGGCCCCCCTCAGCCCCCCAGGGCATTGAGAGGATCCAGAGCTGCCACACAGGGCCAGGGGTGATGTGCACACCCAGTTTCCCTGGAATGGTGCCTGAGGCAGACCTGAGCAGCTTTAGTGTCAGGACCCTGCACATCCCTCTGGCTGTCCTGAGTGCCCAAACCCTGCCAGGGGGCTCAGGGACCCTGGCACAGAGCCCAGAACACCTGGGGGTTTGATTATGACCTGTGGAGCAAATTACCAACCTTGGATGAAGATCTGCAAGCCATGACAAATTAAATAGAATGATAGTGAAGTTATCACGGGGTGGAAAAGTAGATTTTGGGGTTTTTAGAATGGGGATTCAGGGGGCAAGATGGAGGCATCTGGGCATGTCCAGCCTTTCTCCTTCTTCTTCTTGGCCTCCATCTTCTGCTGTGATGGTGGCACTTTTGGATTGGTTTAGAGTAGAAGCTCACTGTCTAACACAGGTGATAGCAATTGGAAAGTAATTGTAAACACTGTACAGGTAGTTTTTGGTATAAAGACATAACCCTGCCCAGGGGCAGGCACAGTGTCTCTGTCTGTCCTGCTGGACGGACCTGGGCAGGGCAGGAGAAATAATTTTATAGATAAGAAACAATAAACAACCTTGAGAATGAGAAATGAAGAGCCCTGACTCCTTCAAGTGCCAGGCTGGGAAAAGAGACTTTCCAGCTTTTCTCGGGGTCACTGTGAGCAGTGAGGGACCCCAACACTTTAGGGGTGCACAGCTGACCCCCCAAAGGCTCTCTGATATCAGGGAATGTTTATCTCAGCCTTCCATCCCTGCTGGGACAGTCACTCCTCAATGTTCCCCCTCCAGGTTCTGCCTCCCTTCTGCTGATACCCTTGAAGCCTGGGAGGTGTGATCAGCTCTCCCCGTGCCCTTAATCACCTTCCTTAGCCTATATAATTAAATTCCAGTAGGTATTGCAGCTAATTTTTGAGGAGCTCCCGAAGAACAAAAGCCAGTTCGGTCGCAGGCGAACAGAACAAATTAATTAGGAGGGGAATATCAGAACCTCTGTAAATGAGATTCCAGCAGAAGCAGCACAGCCTGGCTCTGCTCCCCAGCCCCTGAGCTCAGTTCCAGGGGTACAGAGTGTACAGGGAGGGGACAGGGCCTGGAGCAGCCCCTGCAGGGCACAGGGAGCTGCTGCTGCTGGAATCCCATTTAGAGAGGTAGAGGGGGTCAGAATATAAGAAAATAAAGATAGTGTATAAAGTCACCTCACCCCTAAGGAGCTGCAGCTGGGCCAATTAGCAAAGATCAGGAGCAGGCCTGGCTTGAACAGGCCACAGCTGTAAGCAATGAGAAGAAGATGCTATAAAGGAGTGGTGAGAAGGGAGCTGGGCTCAGTTGGGTGCTTTGTGAGGAAGAGTCAGTGCTTGTGTGTAAAAGGGTCAGTCATGTGTAAAACAGCCCCAAAAGGATCACTGCAGATCTGTTATGTGTAAAACAACCCCAAAAGGAGCACTGCACCTCTGTTATGTGTAAAACAACCCCAAAAGGAGCACTGCACCTCTGTTATGTGTAAAACAACCCCAAAAGGAGCACTGCACCTCTGTTATGTGTAAAACAACCCCAAAAGGATCACTGCACCTCTGCTATGTGTAAAACAACCCCAAAAGGATCACTGCACCTCTGCTATGTGTAAAACAACCCCAAAAGGATCACTGCAGCTCTGTTATGTGTAAAATAATCCCAAAAGGATCACTCCAGTTTTGTCATGTGGGGAACAACCCCAAAAGGATCACTGCAGCTCTGTTATGTGTAAAGCAGCCCCAAAAGGATCACTGCAGCTCTGTTGTGTATAAAACAACCCCAAAAGGATCACTGCACCTCTGTTGTGTGTAAAACAGCCCCAAAAGGATCACTGCAGCTCTGTTGTGTATAAAACAACCCCAAAAGGATCACTCCAGCTCTGTTGTGTGTAAAACAGCCCCAAAAGGATCACTGCAGCTCTGTTGTGTATAAAACAACCCCAAAAGGATCACTCCAGCTCTGTTGTGTGTAAAACAGCCCCAAAAGGATCACTGCAGCTTTGTCATGTGGGGAACAACCCCAAAAGGATCACTGCAGCTCTGTTGTGTGAGGAACAGCCCCAAAGAATCACTGCAGCTTTGTCATGTGGGGAACAACCCCAAAAGGATCACTGCAGCTCTGTTGTGTGGGGAACAGCCCCAAAGAATCACTCCAGCAGAAATGAGCAGCACCAGAAGCTGTGGAACCTCCAAAATTGAACATTTTTTTCCTTTTCCTGCAGGGATCTGTCTGGCAATGTCTGTGCTGAGGATGTGAGGGCTTCTCCCTGGGTGCAGGGCTCCTTTCCCCAGGGCAGTTTGTGGCCAGGCTGAGGTCACATCTCTGTGCATCTTGCAGAAGTCTGTCCACGCCAGTCCCTGTCTGCCCTTCTCGGGGTGATGTAATCTGGGCTCAGTAATAACATTTCCAAGAGGTGGATAACAGCATTTTAGTTCAGCTCTAATAATTCTGTTAAAGCAGAGCTGGGGTTGTAATTGCAGTTTGTGGCCGAGGTTGTTCCATATGTGACTTCTGTAGGATGCCTTTGTAATGAAATGTTCCCTCTGAGCTCTGTGCCCTGAAGAATTTGCCTTTTTTTTCTGTGTGGCAGGCAGAGCACTCTGCTCTCTTGTAACCAGAGGAGAGGGGGGAAAGAAATGTGATGTAATAAATGAGCCAGGACTCCATTTTTCTTCATGCAGGAAAAGCCAAATCTTTATTGTGTAGATATTATTATTATTATTATTATTATTATTATTATTATTATTATTATTATTATCATCATCATCATCATTATCATTATTATCATTATCATCATTATCATTATTATCATTATTATCATTATTTTATCAGATCCTATTGGTTGACAATTCACACTCAGTTCATTGGTCAGTCCATGGTATTTTGCACATCTATCAAACTTCTGTGTTTTTAGTTAGTTTACACATTTTTTTCTACTAATTCTCGTGGGACAGATCTTATTGTTTATCCAGGTGCACTTGTTTTTTATACCCTAGGAATAGGTGGTTGTGTTAATGAACTTTATTTCCCAAGCTGTTTTCGTATGAGAACTTGCAAACTGCTCTTGGGAGAAGTGACAGGCTGGATATTCATTTAACAGAGCAGGCCTGATTTCATGAGGGCTTTCTTTAGTAACTTCTCTACCTGTTTGCAACAGGAGTGAAAATTCCACCCTGTTTCAGTCTCTGCTGGGGATCAGGGCTGTGTTGATCTCCCTGGGACAGTGGGAGGTGTCCCTGCCATGGCAGGGCTGGCACTGGGGGGACTTTAAGGTCCCTTCCAGCCCAAACCATTCTGTCATTCAATGAAAAATCCCTGAAATTTGAAATAAAATGAAGATCACTCCATCTATGCTGGTTTTTCGAGGAGTTTGGCGTTTTAGCTGTCTCACCAGGGCAACAGCAAGGTCCAGGCTGTGGATCCATCTGGGATGAGTCCCAGGAGTTCCTTCCCAGCCCATGGCACAGGCAGCTCCAGCACCTTGGGGAGAGCACATCTGGAGGCAGAAAAGAGGAAAACCTCCCCTCCAGTGCAGAAGGAAATGGGGAATTTCCTTCCTGTGCTCCCACTGGGCACCTGCATTTGGGATTGCTCCAAGGGACCCCTCGCTTCCAGGTGAAACACCCTGCTCAGGATGGCATTGTGGCAAATAAATGGAATAACAACACCTGGATTTGGCCCCCCCAGCAGCTCCCAGTTCTCTCTGAAAGGAAAAATCACTCCCAGAATTTTGCAAGGCCAAAAGAAATGATCACAAGTGAGCAGGAATTAAAAGAACCAAAGCCAAAAGCAAACGTAGCACACTGTAATAAATCCATGGAAAGGGAAAATCGTGCTGCTTGAAGTCTGCAAATCTGAGTTTCTCCTGGGAAAATGTAACTCCTGTTCAAATGCTAATGGCTCGTTATCACAGGGATGTTTTAATTGAACTACAATGTTCCATAAGCAGGGGCAGAGCAAGGTTCAGAGAGCAAATGGCTGATGAGGAACCCTCAATCTGCCAGTAAATGTTTGCTTTTTTATAAACTTCCCCTCCTTGATCTGTTCTTAAGCCGGTTCTCTGGAGGGAATTGTGAGAGGCAGCTGATTTCAGCTGGAGGTGGCAGCAATATTTGTGTGGCTCTGGGGACAGTGAGTGGCTGCGAGGGAAACAGGGAATGCTCCAAAACCTCTCTCATTCCCAAGGTGTTGCCAGAGTGCCTGGAATGGGGTGGGAACAAACAGCTTTTGGGGTTTTTTTGCTTTTGCAGAGCAGAGAAGGGCTGTGGAGCAGCGTGGGCCAGGCAGGACAGAGCCCCAGCTGCTCCCACCTGGAGCCTGGGTGCCCTCCTGGTCCTGGCCAGCACCTCCTGCCACCACAGCCCGGGCAGGAAATCAGGGAAAATGGAATTTCCCTGGCATTCAGCTGCATCCCAGCCGCCCCCCTTCCCTCCCCCTGCACCTTTCTTATCTCTGCCTCTTCCTGAAATAATAGGAGCAGAAAAATTAACAACATGAAAAAGGGAGGAGATGATAAAGAGTATCTGAAAAATCATCTGTGTCCTCATTTCAGAGCTTTGCATGGTAACAGGCAGGCAGGGCGTGCTTTTCTTTTTTCCTTTATTAATGTATTAAAATATTAAAGAGCTGGGTGTCTCTTGAACCTGCAGTGCTGTCAGGGACTGGGAAAGCTCTGAGGAGTCTTTTGAGGAGGCACTTGAGGAGCTGTCCCAAAACCCAAGTTTGCTGTGCTGCTGCTATGGGGGACCAGCCTGGACAGGGGGACATTGGCACCTGGGGACAGAACCCTGCCACAAAGGGGGACCTCAGAGGCTGTCCCCACCAGGGACATTGGGACCTGGGGATGGAAGCCTTGGTACAGGGGGGACATGGGCACCTGAGGACAGAACCCTGCCACAAAGGGACATTGGCACCTGGGGACAGAAGCCTTGGTACAGGGGGACATTGGCACCTGGGGACAGAACCCTGCCACAAAGGGACATTGGCACCTGGGGACAGAAGCCTTGGTACAGGGGGACATTGCCACCTGGGGACGGAAGCCTTGGTACAGGGGGACATTGGCACCTGGGGACAGAACCCTGACACAAAGGGACATTGGAACCTGGGGACAGAACCCTGCCACAGGGAGGACATTGGAACCTGGGGACAAAACCCTTGGTACAGGGGGGACATTGGAACCTGGGGATAAAACCCTTGGTACAGGGGAACATTGGAACCTGGGGACAGAGCCCTTTGTACAGGGGGACATTGGCACCTGGGGACAGAGCCCTGACACAGGGGGACCTCAGAGGCTGTCCCCAGCAGGGACATTGGCACCTGGGGACAGAACTCTGCCACCAGGGTGCCCTCAGGGGCTGAGAATCTCCTCTGATTCCCTCTGAGACCCGGGAGGACAAAGGTGGATCTGAGCCTGGGTGAGACAATTTCCTGAGGATTGGGTTCTTGGATTTGGCCCTTTGGGGCTTCCTCTCCCAGATTCTGCTCACAATTTCCAACATGTGCAAGTTGTTCTTCTTCAAAAATCTTTGCCAGGAAATAATTCAGGCTTTGATGTTGCTGCAGGTGTCGTTTTCTGGGCCACTCTCAGGGTGCCTTAAATTGTGCAATGTGTGTGAGGGGGACAGAAGGGCTGCATAGCACATATATAAATAAATAAAAATAAAACTTAAAAAAAATATGAAAAATATAAATATAAATGTAAATATTAATAGAAAGATCTAAATCTATTTTATAGAAATATATATAGGCAAAATATATTTATATAATTATTATATTAATATATTCTAATATTAATATTATATTATTCAATTATTATATATTATATACATAAATGTATATAGATATATATACATATATAAAATATATGAATATATATAAGTATATATGGAAAGGTATAAATATATTTTATATTCTATATTCCATATTCTATATTTTATAATATATAATATATAATATATAATATATTATATATAATATATAATATATAATATATAATATATAATATATAATATATAATATATAATATATTATATATTATATATTATATATTATATATTATATATTATATATTATATTATATTATATGTTACTATAACTATAAATATAAATGTGTATATATGAATCTATAAGTATATATAACTATATGTAAATATATATAAAATATATAAAAATATAAATATCTGTATATGCACAGGGATAGAGTGGCTGAAGGTGTCTGTGTTTCCTTTTCCCTGCAGGTCACTATGGGAAGGATATTTATCGCAGTGGAGGGCCAGATCTCCATAATTTCATCTCCTCCGGGTTTGTCACGTTAGGAAGAGGACACACGAAGGGTACAGTGGAAACCATTTTTTGCTAAATCCAATGCAATGAAACGATTGTTTGCAATCCGAACCCGGAGCTGGGTGCCCGCAGCTGGAGCGGGGCCGGCCCCGGAGATGCGGGGCAGGCTCGGGCTGGGCAGGGCAGGACCTGCAGGTCCTGGCAGGGCGGTACAGGCTCCCCCGGCTGGGCAGTGGCTCCTGCAGCTCTGGGTTTTCCTGAGAGGGAGGGCAGCAATGTCCATCTGTCCCAGGGCAGGCAGTGACCACTTCCAGACTCTGGGGCTGGAGCTCCTTTCTTTGACTTCTGGGCTTTTCTTTTAGTTATTTATTTATTTAAATGGTAGGGTGGGCAGGGGGGTTATGATGAATATTTTATAAAATTATTTCTTTTTAGCTCCTATATTTTCTGTGTTCCTATAACCTGTGATATAATGTACAAAACAGGAAACCACGAAAATCGACATGTGCTGCTGTGTGTATGTTCTGTGTACATGTACTGTATATAAATATCTGTGCAGACACAGCTTTAACACAAATAACCGAACATCCAGGGCGTCCTGGTGCCACCAGAGCCGTGTCCTGGTGCCACCACAACCCCAGGCAATGTTCACTGGTGATGCTTTTGGTGAGTTTTTCTGGTGTACAGTGAGACGTGCTCGGAGTGTCCTCCTGTCCCCAGTGCCACCGGTGGCCTGGCTGTGACACCGGGGGTGCATGTGCCATTCCTGTCCCCTTCTGTGTCCCCAAGACTGCTGTACCCCCTGCAGACACAATGTATGTGGAGATTCCTCTCTCACCAATGTACTGTGTCCTCGTGCTCGCCTGGTTGAACGCTCCTGTGTTGTTTCTGTGGATGACCGTGACTCACAAATGATTAAAAGACCTTGATATTTTAATTTTTTAAATTTTTTTTTAAACTACATTTCCTGCACTTTTTCCAGTTCTCCACGAGTGTCATCCAAAGTAGTGTTGGTCCTGTAGAACTGTCAGAGAAGAAACAAATATATGTATATTGTCTGTGTATGTCTGTGTGTGCTTAAATAAAGTTTACTGAGGCTGAGGCAGCACCCGTGGGACTTGTAATCCAATACCCTGTAATCCAATACCCTGCAATCCCATATTTGTGATCCAAACCCCTGTAATCCTGTACTCTGCAATCCCAGATTTGTGATCCAAAACCCTGAAATCCCAGCCCTGTAATCCAATACCCTGAAATTCCAGATTTGTGATCCAATACCCCTGGAAATCCCACTCCTGTAGTCCAGTACCCTGTAATCCAATGCTCTGCAGTTCCAGTCTTGTAATACAATACCCTGAACTTTCTGATATGTAATCCAATATCCTACAGTCCAAAATTTGCAATCCAATCCCTGCAATCCCAGATCTGTTATCCCATCCCTACAATCCCAGATTTGTTATCCAACCTCTTTCAATCCCAGATCTGTTATCCCATCCCTGCAATCCCAGATTTGTTATCCAACCTCTTGCAATCCCAGATTTGTTCTCCCATCCCTGCAATCCCACATTTGTAATGCAATCCCCACAATCCAGATCTGTTCTCCCATCCCTGCAGTCCCAGATTTGTAATGCAATCCCTGCAGTCCCAGATTTGTAATGCAATCCCTGCAGTCCCACATTTGTAATGCAATCCCTGCAATCCCACTTTTGTAATGCAATCCCTGCAGTCCCAGTCCAGCTCTGCACCGAGGGAAGGGAAGCAGAGGACCCTCAGGTGGGCTGGGAGCTGCCCAGGTTCCAGTGAGGAGCCAGGGCTGACATTTCACACAAGGTGTCCCCATCCCAAGGGGGTTTTGTGGTCATGTCCTGCCACATCAGGAGCGTTTTTAGGGCCAGGTAGCAAAGGTGTCCCAGCAGTGATGGTGTCCCCTAGGAGTGGGGTGTCCTGATGAGCTCCACCAAGCCCTGGAGATCCTTGGGCAGGGCTGTAAACCCAGCTCTTTGTCTCAAACAGGTGAGTTATCCTCACCTCACACTCCTGAGGCACCTCCCAGCAGTTTGCTGGACAAAAAGGCTGCTCCCAGTTCCTTCCCAGGTGAGAACTAAACCTCCTCTCCTCCTCCAGCTGCAAAGGCTCTGCTCTCCTGTAGGGGTCCAGGGGTTTCCACACCTTTTCCAGAGCACATTTCCTGTCCCTGGCAAGGGGGACAGTGGGCACTGGGAATGCAGCCTGCTCATCCACCACAGCCCTCAGACAGGGAGGGTTCCAAATAGAACAAAAGGCTTTGTTCTCTCAAGAAATGAATATCCTGGCTGCTTATAGGCATCAGAATGGACTGGCCTTAGAATTTACCTTTCAGCTGCCTGTAAATCCACCTGGTTTTGGAACAGTGCTGTAATGTTCGTTTCCAGTTTCTTAACGACAGATTGCCCCACTGCTGGGTGGTGGGAGTGATGAGCACCTCACACCTGCTGCAGGACCTGCTTGTGCTCATGTGTGGCTTTGTCTGTGTCTGTGACATGAGCTGGCTGTCTGTCTGTGCTGTGACGGGGGCACGGGGGGTGTCACAAAGGACTGAGGGGTTCTGCCATTGGCATTGTGCCTGAAATGCTTGGATTTGGGGAAATACTGTGTGACAGCTTTCCTGAGTTCAGCTTGAAGTCACCACCCAATACCTGTAAGGAGGGGTGAGATCTTCAGACGAGGCTTTAGATGAGTGGGTTCTGTGCTCTTTTGTCCTATTCCTATTTAGATGAGTGGGTTCTATGCTATTTCATCCTATTCACTTTTAGATGAGTGGGTTCTGTGCTCTTTTGTCCTATTCCCACTGAGATGAGCAGGTTCTGTGCTCTTTTGTCCCATTCTTGTTTATCTGAGCAGGTTCTGCCCTGTTTTCTTCTATTCCTATTTAGATGAGCAGGTTCTGTGATCTTTTCTCCTATCCCTATTGAGATGAGCAGGTTTTCTGTGCTCTTTTGTCCTATTCCTATTTAGATGAGTGGGTTCTGTCCTGTTTTCTCTTATTCCTACTGAGATGAGCAGGTTCTGTGCTCTTTTGTCCTATTCCTATTTACATGAGCAGGTTCTGTGCTCTTTTCTCCTATTCCCACTGGGATGAGCAGGTTCTGTGCTCTTTTCTCCTATTCCCACTGGGATGAGCAGGTCCTGTCCTTTCCCAGTTCCAGCCCTTGTGTTCCACCCTCCACCCCAGCCAGGTAACCCCACCCTGCCCTGTGGAGGGGGTTCTGCCCTGCCCTGCACGAAGCCAGTGAAGTTCCTCTCAATATTTCTCTGCACTGGGAGACACATTTTTGGTGTTTTCTCAACTGTGCTGTGGCAGAACTCCAAGTGCTGAGTAATATTTAAGAGCTCATCTATTTTGGGCAGAAGACAAAGACGTGAGCCGTGCCAAGGCACCATGGATACCAAAGCAGCAGATCCACGTGTGTGCCATGCCCAGGATGGGCATTCATGGCTCTTCCATGGCATTCCCCCGGGCCATGCATCCCTGAGGGCTCTGGAGCCGTTCCAGTTTGTGCTCCCCAAGCCATGGGCAGCTCCTCTGCTCTCAGGATGGTCCAGGGGTGAATCCTGGCTCCTCAGGGTGTAGAATTCCCTGTGGTGAGGCACCAGGCAGGGCTGATCTCGTCCCAGGTTCGGTAGGAGGAGGTTGGGTGGTTTGTTCTGGGGCAGCAGCTTTCAGTTCTGTGTGGAATTGAGCGCCAGCAGCTCTGAGGGGTTCACTGGGAGGGCACAGGGCACTGAGCCCCCAGAGAGGGAGGGTGGATCCCACATTCCTGTGTGGGAGGAATCCCACATTCCTGCTGCTGCTGGTGCCGTGGGAGGGTTCAGAGCTCCGGGGACACACGTGGGAGACAGGAGCCCGCTCACCCCGCTGTGATTGAAACCCCAGCTCCCTCAGCCTGCTCGGAGCACCCTGGCACTGCCTGTGTCCCACCCTGGCCTGGGCTGTGCCCTCAGGGCTCTGCAGAGCTCTGGCACCCACCCAGCCTGGAGGGGATTTACAGCCACAGATTTGGGATAAACACCCTGGAGGAGGAACTCATCCACTCCACACTGCCTACCCCACACCATATTGCTGGGGTTTTGCATAAAAACCTGTTATTTGGTTTTTATTTTATTTTCATTTTGGTTTTGGTTGTTTTTTTACTTTGGCTTGGTTGTTTTTTTTACTCCCAGTCTCAGACCTTGCCAATGGCTTCCCAGTGGGATGGAGCTCCCTGGGTTTCAGCAGTCTAGAGCTCTGGAGAGATGATAACTCAGATGAAAACCTCTGGTCAGCATTCAACAGCTTCTTGGTTTTCCTGGTGGCTCTGCAAGAGTGTGAAAAACAGGGAGGTTATTTTCTGTTCCTGGTGAGGATGCTGCAAAGTGAGGGTGCTGCAAAGTGAGGGTTCTGGTTGTTCCCCAGGTCCTGGCACAGCCCAGCCTCCTCTCCCAATGGGTGTAGCAAAGGCAGATGAGGAGCAGGACCATGTCACCAGATCTGGATCCCATAGTGTCTCAGGTTTTTCCCTGAAGGCCACATGAAGGATGCTGGAATCTACATTTTTCCATCTGAAAAGGAAAAAAAAAAAAATCAGATGATGACCTCTGGTCAGCACTCAACAGCTTCTTGGTTTTCCTGGTAGCTCTGTGAGAGTGTGAAAACAGGGAGGTTGTTTTCTGGGAAAAGCAGAATTTCCCAGCTGAGCTGAGTGCAAGGGCAGGGGAGTGAGGCAGGGGGAGCAGGGGGGTTCAGGCCCTTCTGTGGGGTCATTGCACAGGGGAAAACAGAACTGTCCCTGCAATCTGCTCCTTCCCTGTGAGCTCATGGCAGATCCTGGAGGAGCTGCGGAGGCAGGAAACCTCAGGAGGAGTCAGATGTGCCCCGAGCTGCCCAAGAAACTTCCAGAAATGGAGCCTCTCCCTCTCGGGCCCAGGCTGTGCCTCGGTTCCCTGGCAGGTGTGCTCTGAGCCAGGGCATCTCCAGGAGGGTTTTTTAAATTTTTTCTTGCTCAGCCTTGCTCTGAGGATGTTCTCCTGCAGTGCCAGCAGGCAGGAAAGAGAGGAAGGGGTGAGGCACGAGTGCAGGGCAGAGACTGTGGCTGCACTGATTGTGTCTGTGCTGGCATCACCCTCAGTGTGGGCAGGGTGCAAAGCTGCTGGGCACAGCTTTTGCTGGGAGCAGCAAAAGCTCCCCTTTTCCACAAGAAAATATTGTGATTTGCTGTGCACACCTGGCAGATCTGCAGCCCAAATGTGGGATTTGCCTGCTGGGCTTTGTCTTGTACCCTGGGCATGGGCACAGGGCTCAGGGCACGGCTCTGGGGGCACAGGGTTTGTGGCCGGTGGGTGGAACAGGGTGTTTGTGCTTCAGCAGGACCTTACACCAGGTAGATACTGTCCTCAGACCCAGCATCACCCCTGGGGAATATCCCCCTCCTTTGTGGGCATTCAAAAGGAGAAAATTGTCCTTGATCTGCCTTAGAAAATGAACATTTTCCCTGGGTATGTGGGCAGAGGGAGCATTTATTGCTGGGGCCAGAGCAGAGGGGGGTGGCTGCCTCGTGGGGTAGGGGCTGGGAGGCTGCAGGAGTTTGTGGGAAGACTGGAGGCTGGGGGGAGAGGGGCTGAGGTGAGGGAGAGAGGATGGAGTGAGGGATGGACCCCCATGACCTGAGGGAGAGAGGATGGAGTGAGGGACAGGCCCCCATGGGGTCAGGGAGAGAGGATGGAGTGAGGGACGGACCCCCATGGGGTCAGGGAGAGAGGATGGAGTGAGGGACAGGCCCCCATGACCTGAGGGAGAGAGGATGGAGTGAGGGACAGCCTCTATGGGCTGAGGGAGAGAGGATGGAGTGAGGGACAGGCCCCCATGGGGTCAGGGAGAGAGGATGGAGTGAGGGACGGACCCCCATGGGGTCAGGGAGAGAGGATGGAGTGAGGGACAGGCCCCCATGACCTGAGGGAGAGAGGATGGAGTGAGGGACAGGCCCCCATGACCTGAGGGAGAGAGGATGGAGTGAGGGACAGGCCCCCATGACCTGAGGGAGAGAGGATGGAGTGAGGGACAGACCCCCATGGGGTGAGGGAGAGAGGATGGAGTGAGGGACAGGCCCCCATGACCTGAGGGAGAGAGGATGGAGTGAGGGACGGACCCCCATGGGGTGAGGGAGAGAGGATGGAGTGAGGGACAGACCCCCATGGGCTGAGGGAGAGAGGATGGAGTGAGGGACAGGCCCCATGGGGTGAGGGAGAGAGGATGGAGTGAGGGACAGGCCCCATGAGCTGAGGGAGAGAGGATGGAGTGAGGGACAGCCTCTATGGGCTGAGGGAGAGAGGATGGAGTGAGGGACAGGCCCCCATGACCTGAGGGAGAGAGGATGGAGTGAGGGACAGGCCCCATGGGGTGAGGGAGAGAGGATGGAGTGAGGGACAGGCCCCATGGGGTGAGGGAGAGAGGATGGAGTGAGGGACAGGCCCCCCTGACCTGAGGGAGAGAGGATGGAGTGAGGGACAGGCCCCATGGGGTGAGGGAGAGAGGATGGAGTGAGGGACAGGCCCCATGGGGTGAGGGAGAGAGGATGGAGTGAGGGACAGGCCCCATGGGGTGAGGGAGAGAGGATGGAGTGAGGGACAGGCCCCATGGGGTGAGGGAGAGAGGATGGAGTGAGGGACAGGCCCCCCTGACCTGAGGGAGAGAGGATGGAGTGAGGGACAGGCCCCCATGGGGTTGGTGCCCCACACCCATTTTCACCTGCCAGCCAGGTGCCAGTTTGTCACCTGCCACCCAATGATCTCAGCCAGGGGCCAGTTTTTGCTGCCTGTTTATTTATGCCCTGTGATGGTGTTCACAGGGGTTTCGGGATGAGGGAAAAGATGAGAATCTTGGCTCCATGTTTTAGAAGGCTGATTTATTAATTTATGATATATATTATATTTATATAATATAATTATAATATATATTTATATATATATTTATATATAATATATAAATATATTTTATATATTTATATTTCATATTTATATGTGATATAATTATATTTATATATAATATATATTTATATGTTATATATAAATGATATATATAATAAATATCTCATTTTCTTTTAATTATATATAAATATAATGATATATTAATATATCATTATATTTATATATAATTAAAAGAAAATTATATACTAAAACTACACTAAAGATTAGAAGAGAGGATTTCGTCAGAAAATTAGCAGGGAAGGAAAAGGAATGATAATAAAATCTTGTGACTGACCAGAGTCCGAGCCAGCTGGACTGTGATTGGCCATTAATTAGAAACAACCACACAAGACCAATCACAGATGCACTTGTTGCATTCCACAGCAGCAGATAATCATTGTTTACATTTCATTTCTGAGGCTTCTCAACTTCTCAAGAAAAAAGATCTTAACAAAAGAATTTCCATAAAATATGTCTGTGGCAATGCCCAAAGCTGCCTTGCCCACTGCACCTTAAATCCAGAAAATGCTGCATCAGTGCCTGGCAGCAGGGCTGGGACATCCTGTGCAGCACCAGAGCAGGTAATTCCCCCAGGATCTTTTCATCTCCCATCCATGGTGTTCCCTCGCTGCCCATCCTTGGCTGCTTTCCCTGCAGGCTGAGCTGTCTCTGACGGGTTCTGTATTTCAGCTCTGACAGGTCTGGATGCAAACCAGTCTCGGTGCAGACACCTCACTGATGGGGAGCGCGGAGCTGCTGCAGGCTGGGACACTGGGGTGGCTCCACTGCCCCTCTGGCACAGCCCTGGTGCCCTGGGACACCCCAAACTGAGCCCCTCTTGCAGCCATCACCTCAGGACTGGTGGGGCTGCTGCTCCACTGGCTGTAAATATGATTCAGAGATGAGTGGGAGAGAAGAGGTTTATTAATTTGCTCCTCATTAGCAGTTTGAGAGTTCTGATTCCCCCCTCCAACACTGCCCTGGTTCCCTGCTGCCATGGCTGGTTCCCCGTTGCTTGGCTTGCAGCTCTGTGTTCCAGTTCCTTTCCCAAAGCGCTGCTTTGTACCCTTAATTTGTTGTTTTGGGGTCTTATATTACACCTGTCACAACTTCCTGGGCCCAGCACAGCTACAAGACACGCAGTGAATCAGCTCCAGGCTGGAATTTACAGCCTGCCCCCATCATTAGTAATCCCCACTCGCAGCAGACTCATTATTACAGGCAAAGGCAGGACTTGGAGGATCATTTTTTTCACACCTGCACCTGTGACTTGCCGTGAATAGATCTGCAAAAATTGAGGGTTAGGTGTGCTGGGTCCTTAAACACTTGTTAGAAATCCCATCAATGGAGAGCTGTGGAGCCTGAGCCCGCTGCATGCCAATGAATCACTTTCTGTTTATCCTGGTTCATTTCGGATGATTTCCATGCTGCCTTGGTTAAGATCACCCACATTCCTGAATCCAGATGAATCCCAAGCCCTGCATATTCTGACACCTAATTGTATTGCCTGGGAAATAGGATCATTGGGATGGGGAAGGGGGGCCTGGGAGCTGTGCAGGAACATTCCATGACGCAACAGGACATTTCAGGCCTCTCTGAATTATTTAATTCAGACGTGGCCCGGCCATTTCTCAGCAGAATCTGGACAGCTCTGGTTTTTATAGCCCTGGGAGCAGCCAGGTGGGAGGAGAGGGGGAGAGGCCATGGAAAACGTTCCAGTGGCTGCAGGGCTGCGGGGAGGGATGGGGGGACAGCAGCAAAACCCCCTCAGTGTCTGGTGTCCCCTCCTGCAGGGAGCAGTGAGACAGCAGAGCTGGGGGGCTCCTGTCCTGCTGCCCCAGGAACCTGGGCAGGGCCTTCAGGGATGGGGCTCTCCAAGCCTGGTGGGATCTGAAATGCAGGGAGCTCTCAGAACTTTGGGCCTGCGAGCCAAAGGTGAGAATTAAACCCAGGATTTGATCTGAGACCTTGGAAAAGGCTCCCAAACTCAGGGGACAGAAGCGAGAATGTGGATTTGGAGTTTGAAGCAGAGACATGTTGAGCTAAGTGGAGGAAAGTTTAGAGTTTTAGAGTTTAAGATATAGGAAAATTAAAGTAGTTACAAAGGTAACCAGAAGTTTTAGAGTTTAATGCTGTGGGTTTGTGTGCCATAACATGATTGGCTAAAAAAGCTCACACTGTAGCATGAGTCCATAAGACAAAATATTTAAGGATTGGGTCAAAAGCATAAAAATCCTTGTTAGCAGAGTTTCATTGGCCAATAAATGTGGCATTCACATTCCCTGAACATGATTTCTTTTGCCCTGGTTTTTCTCCTGGGCAGCTGAGAGGCCTCAGAAAAAGCAAAACAATTCTTATCTCATTTGCTTCTCCTGTGTTGTGCTCATGTGTGGAATGTGTTTGGAGATTGTTCACCCACAGGTGATTGTTCCATTGCATTCTGCTGTGAGTTGTTCTCACTCTTTGGCCAATCAGGGCCAAGCTCTGGAGAGAGTCAGGAGTTTTCATTATTATCTTTTCAGCCTTCTGTAAGTATCCTTTCTGTATTCTTTAGTATAGTTTAGTATAGTATTCTTTAATATAATATGGTATTATAAAATAATAAATTAGCCTTCTGAGAACAGGGGGTCAGATGCATCATTCTCTCCCCTTGTTGAGGTTGTCTGCATTTACAATAAATAAATCCTTAAAAGGTCTTGTAACTGAGGGTCTTTTGACCTTGTGAGCCTTGTGGTGAAGATGTGAGCTGCACTCACCCTTCCTGCCTATGTAGAAGATAAGGAAAATAAATTGCACCATCTAAAGCAGCTCAGAGGTCCCGTCTCTAACTCATCCAAAATTCCCACACCAGCCAGAGTGTCCCACACCATCAGCAATGAGCACAAGGGCTGGCAGCTGCCCTGAGAGCCTCCCCAGAGCTTTCTGTTCCTTGGAGCTGCAGGAAGATGGCCACAAGCTGGGCATGGAGCCCCTGGAGATCCAGGAGAGCCCTGGGGCTGCTCCAGAGGCAGCTGTCAGATGGAAAGGGACCCTTTTGTCTCCTGGAGATCCCATTGCTCACCCATCCACTGATTTTGGCATTTTTGACTTGGCCTGATCAAAGAGGACAAGGACAGGACTGGGGTCGTCTCTTCTTTCTCTCCTAGAAACAGTGGAAGCCAAAATCTTGTGTTTGAGGCAGGGAAAGGCCACCAAGGATTGCACCCAGGATTAGCCCGGTGTTTTGGCATCTGGGAGGTCACAGGGCTTCCCTGGCTCTGTGTGTGACAGACCCAGAGCTTGGGACTCTCCTTCCCCACTGCTGAGGATTCGCCCCAGTTCCCCTGCCAAGGTAAATCCCCCAAGTTTTCACTCCCCTGATTCCCATCTGCCTCACCCAGCCCTCTGCTGAGCTCCATGGATGGGTTTCAATCATCATCTGGAGCTCCAGAATGGATCCCTCTTCCTTCTGTGTGCAATAACAGGGTGACAACATGAGTGACAGTGGCTGAGAGGAGAAGAAAGGAGCCCTGCCTGTTCCTGGCTGCCCTTTCACAGGGAGTCTGTCAGCTCCCGGGGATGTTTTGGCAGATACTTTTGAAAGCTGAGCTGAAAGCTGGGGAAGAGCTGGCAGGTACAGCCCAGCTGTCTGTGAAACTGGAGCTGCAGCTGCCTGCCACCAGCTCCTCTTTGAAGAACGTGCTTTTCTCTATTTATGATCAAGAACCATTTGCATAAAGAGCCCTTCTGATTTCTTGCTGTGGTGTCGCTGAGGATCTCAGGCTGCTTCTCTCCCCAAACAGGGAATTTCACCTCGATGCAGGCTCACCCTGGAGCTGGATTATGTGCCTTTGGCAGGGCTGCATTTGCTCTTAATCCTGCTTGCCAGTTGCAAATAAGAAATTCAAATATTGTGAGAAGAACTGGAGACTCCTGGCAGCAGAGAGGGGGCTTTGCAGAGGGATCTGTAATTCTGAACCATCTGTGATCTCTCCACAACAACATGGTCAGAGTTTGGCAGATGGAGAGCTTGAGCACTCCCAGAAATCCCAGAAATCCCAAAAATCTACTGCTCCAGCAAAGCCAGTGTGTTGTGCACAGTTTATCTGCCAAAGTTCCTTGGGAGGGACTCATGATCTGCTGTGAATGCAGGTTCAGTGACGAGGGGAGAGAATGATGAATCTGACTCCATGTTCTTAGAAGGCTGATTTATTATTTTATAATACTATATTATATTAAAGAATACTATACTAAACTATACTAAAGAATACAGAAAGGATAATTACAGAAGGCTAAAAAGATAATAATGAAAAACTCCTGACTCTTTCCAGAGTCCTGACACAGCTTGGCCCTGATTGGCCAAAGAGTGAAAACAACTCCCAGCAGAATGCAATGGAACAATCACCTGTGGATAAACAATCTCCAAACACATTCCACATGAGCACAACACAGGAGAAGCAAATGAGATAAGAATTGTTTCCTTTTCTCTGAGGCTTCTCAGCTTCCCAGGAGAAGAACCTTGGGTGAAGGAATTTTTTTTTGTGAATGCCACAGTCATCAGAGAAGAGGTTTTGGAGCCACGGGGCTCAGGTTTGCCTTCTCAAGGCATCACCTTGGTGTTCCCATGGAGCAGAGCTGCCAGAACCCAGCCTGGGGTTGGGTTAAACCTGGGATTTTCTGCCTGGCAGGTGAAAACCAGGAGCAGCTCTTTCCTCTCCTCCATGAGAGGCTGCAGGGCAGGGAGCAGCATTCCAGCCCTGGACAGGGATCCATGGAGCTAGCAGCCCTTGGCCAGGGACAGATCTTCTCATGGCCCCTCTTGTGCCTCCTGGAGAGCCCTGCCAGCCAGTGAGTGAGCAGAGAGCTGGGGCTGCCAGTGACTCCTGTGGTGCCACACAGCCCTGGATCACAGCCCAGAGCCACGGAGCTGAGTCCAAGCCCACTGCCTGCCAACACTGGGAGTCTGTGATGGATTTCAGCGGCACTGCCTTGGACCTGCTGCAGAAAATCAACTGGTGTGAGCAATGCAGAGCAGCCCACGGTGCTGCTGCTCACCTGCCCCTGCTGGAAAGGGGGTCTGCAGCCCCCCCTGAACCTGGAATGGACTCAAGATGTGTTAGAGCCTTTTTCTTTTTCTTTTCTCTCCATCTCTTCTCTTTTCCTTCCCCTCTTCCTTTCCCTTCTCTTCCCATGTCCAGTTTCTGTCCCCAGAAGGAATCCAGCCTGGGAACTGCTCCCTGACTCCAGGATTTGCTGCTGGGAGTTTGTTCAAGCCCTGGGATCAGCACAGCACCAGGCTGAGCTCAGTGATCACCTTCCAGCTACAATAAGGAAAATATTTGTGCAGGCAGAGAAAATATTCATGCAGGAAAATATTAATGCAGGCAAGGAAAATATTAATGCTGCAGCTCTGCTGAGCCCAGCTGTGCTTCAAGCCCCATTTCTGAGCAGGGCTGGGCTCTGTGTGTGGCCAGGTCTGTGCTGACAGTTCCTGGATTGCTCCTTGGAAGCAGAACCCTTCAGCATTTCCTTCAGGAGCTCCACTGCTGTCTCTGCTGGTCCTGCCAGCACAGGGCCCCTGTTGTTTCAGACTCACATAAAACACCAGGGTTTATTCCAGTGCCACTAACTGGGGTTCAGGGTGGTATTTTCTGGGGTTCCCCATGGCAGGAAGGAATGAATCTGACTCCATGTTCTTAGAAGGTTTATATGATATATTACATTATATTACATTATATATACTTACAGAAGGCTACAAAGAATTATAATGAATCTTGTGACTCTCTCCAGAGTCCAACACAGCCTGGCCCTGATTGGTCATTAAGTTAAAACAATTCACATGAAACCAATCAAACAAGCACCTGTTGGATAAACAATCTCCAAAGCACATTCCAAAGCAGCAAAACACAGGAGAAGCAAATGAGATAATTCTTGTTTTCCTTTCCTCTGAGGCTTCTCAGCTTCCCAGGAGAAGAATCCTGAGCAAAGAGGATTTTTCAGGAAATGTGATGGTGACAGTTGAGTTCAGATCTGCTCGGATAGCAGGAGTGCTCAGTCTATAAAAGGCATCTCCTCATCTTCATCTTAAAGCAGGAAACTAAAAATAGAGCCAGTTCAAAGATAGGTGATGAGAACAACCTGAGGGTTGCATTAGGGAGCAGAATGGGAATTGGGATTTTGGAAGTGTCTGTGCTGGAGGGAGCTGTGGATAAGAGTTTGTGAGGCAGATTTGGGCCAGAGAAGGCAGTTTGGGGAGTTCTGCTCCTCCTCCCTGTGTGGAAGGCATGGATGGAAGGGCTGGGTTCAGAAGGGAGAGCAGGCAGTGCTGTTGTCCCAGGGTCACCACCCTGGGTGTCACTGCCACAGCCTTCTATGGGGCCACAGGGTGCAGGACACGGCCCTGGGCGTGTGTGGGGAGGAGAAGGCACAGACAGAGGGACAGAGGGGAGTCCTGGCAGTGCTCAGGAGGAGCTTGGGGCTCTTGGGGCTGCAGGAACCTCCCTGAGCTGTCCCCCAGCCCCCAGGGCAGGGCTTGCGCACGCACAGGCTGCCAGATATACCCTGAGCTCAGCCCAGTTTGTGCTGGGAGCTGAGGGAAACTGGGACACCCAGCTCAGGGAGGGCTGGGTCACCCTGAGAGCTCCCTGAACCTGGGCTGGGGACAGAGGTGACACCCCCCCAGCCCTGTGGCTCTGCTGAGGGGACACAGCTCTGATGCCCAGCTTGGTGGCCTCTCACTTTTTCCTTCTCAGGGCTTCCTGTCCTCTCTGCAGTTCCAGGGGCTGCAGCTTCAGGTGATGCCTTCAGTTTTACCTTTCCTATTTCCCAGGCTCTGCACTGCACTGGTAAATAACTCTGAACTGCACAGAAAGTGTCAGCAAGGTCTCCTCCCAGCTCAGGCACACAGAACAATCCTTTCCCAGCCCCAGAACCAAGGACACCGCTGCAGCCTCAGCCCCAAAAAGTGCAAACAGCAGGGAATGGAGGAGAGCAACCTGGGAGGGTGGGACTGCATCACCTGGAGCTGGGATTGGGCACTGAACCCCAGCGTGGAAATGGAGCAGAACTCATCAAAGGGTGAAAACTCCTGACTCTGAGTCCATCCTGGGCCCACCTTGGGTGCAGCCCTGCCTGGGCTCTTGCATTGCCCAAGGTGCATCCTTTGAAGGTTTTCTTAAATAAATCCCCACTTTATTCCTTTAGCTCTGCCCAGCCTCTCCAGCCATCAGAGGTGCAGGTCCAGCTCGTCCTGTGCCCACCCAAGGGCAGAGCTTTGGCTGCTGAGAGCTACCAGCCCAGCACAGGGCCAGGAGCGAGGAGCTGTGCCATGGGTGGGGTTTGGGAAGGTCTGAGCTGGGAATGTCTCCAGCAGGGTCCCATCAGGGCAGGAGCTGCAGCAAGGACTGGCCATTCCCCCAGAACAGCTCTGCAGGATGCAGCCCTCCTCCTCCTCCTCCTCCTCCTCCCCTGGCACTCCCTGAGCAGCTCTGGTGCCCAGCAGGGACAATGCTTCTGTCACAAACCTGCTCCAGCCACCGCCCGTGCCTGCCAGGGAGCAGAATAAAGGACAATTTCCCAGAGAAGTTGGATTTATTTGTGCCTTTATGGCTCTGTTCTGAAAGCACAAATAATATCCCTGAAGAAGTGGCACGGAGTCCATCAGCTTCCAGCTGCTCAGAGCCTCCCTGAGCTGGGGCTGTTCTCATCCTCCTCCTGCAGGAATTGATTGACTCCGGGATAAACAGATCAGGCCATTGCTGTTCTCTGCTCAAAACCCTCTGAAAAACAGGTCCTGTGCCTCAAAGCAGAGCTCCAGGGAGGGGAGAAGGTCCTGGCAGGGACAGCAGGAGGGCAGCCCACAGCTGGAACTGCTCCCTGCCCCACAGCTGGAACTGCTCCCTGCCCCAGAGCCCCACAGCTGGAATTGCTCCTTGCCCCACAGCTGGAACTGCTCCCTGCCCCACAGCTGGAACTGCTCCCTGCCCCACAGCCTCCCCTTTCCCAGGGGATCCCAGGAATGGAGTTTGGGAAGGTGCTGGGGTTGGGTTTGGGTTTGGGTCAGCGTTAGGGTTTGGGTTAAGATCAGGGTTAGGTTTTGGGTTAGAGTCAGGGTTAGGGTTTGGGTCAGGGTTTAGGTTAGGGTTAGGGTCAGGGTCAGGGTTACAATTTGGGTCAGGGTTAGAGTTTGGATTTGGGTTTGTGTTATGGTTAGGATCAGGTTTAGGGGGCCTTTTTAGGGAAAAAGGGCTTGGAGGAATGTCACAGAATTCCAGGATGGTCTGGATTGGAAGGGAAACTAAAACTCATCCAGTGCCACCCCTGCCATGGCAGGGACACCTCCCACTGCCCCAGGGACACCTTCCCCTGCCCCAGGGACACCTCCCTCTGTCCCAGGTGCTCCCAGCCCCAGTGTCCAGCCTGGCCCTGGGCACTGCCAGGGATCCAGGGGCAGCCCCAGCTGCTCTGGGAAATCCATTCCAGTCCCTCCCCACCCTCTCAGGGAGGAATTCCTTCCTATGTTTTCCTAAATATTTTAAAGATGGAAAAGAAGCTTTCCTTCTCTTTTGATTTGCAAAGTTAATCTGGCAGGAAGTGAATTGAGGAGCTGGACCTGCCAGGACTTCCCCCAGGCACGTTCCAGGAGCTCCTGTTCAGCTGGAAGGATAAATCCTGCTGGGACATCTGTGGAAGTGTCTTGTGAAGAGCAAAGCTCTTTGATTATCCTGTTGCTATTTGTCAAATGCAAAGGAGCGTGTAAAAAATCATTTTCAGCCTTCAGAACTACTCTCCTTTCGCTCTGCTTTTGATGTCTGAAGAGAAAATAGCCCTGTGAAGCAACTTGATTTCTTCAGAGCTATTAACCAGTCTTGCAGGGTCCCAGGGTGACATAACAGGTCTGCTCTGACTCATTCCATTTAAGAGTGTCTCCTTCCAGACAGAAATAGCTCAGTGTGCAGCCATAAAAAACATGAATCAATTAATGCCTTCTATTAACTAGAAATGCAGATAAATCCCCTCAATCGTGGCAATGCAAATTCCTGGCTCCTCTTCCTTCTCCCTCCCCGTGCTCTTTGTATTTGGCTCCTTCCTTAATTGAACTTTTCTGGGTGTTGACTCCAGGCCCACGTGGTTATTTTTTGTGGGGTCTTTTTGTGGTTATTTTTGGTGGCTATTTCTTGTGATTATTTTTAGTGGTTACTTTTTGTGGTTATTTCTTGTGGTTATTTTTCATGGTTATTTTTGGTGGTTATTTTCTTTAGGTTTTTTGGTGGGGTTTTTTGGTATTATTTTCTTGTGGTTATTTTTGGTGGTTATTTTTTGGTGGTTATTTCTTGTGGTTATTTTTGGTGGTTATTCCTTCGGGTTATTTTTGGTGGTTACTTTTTGGAGTTATTTGTAGTGGTTATTTTTGGTGGTTATTTTTTGGTGTTTTTTTCTTCTGGTTATTTTTTGGTGGTTATTTCTTGCGGTTATTTTTCATGGTTACTTTTGCTGGTTATTTTCTTTAGGTTTTTTTGTGGTTATTTTTGGTGGTATTTTTGGTGGTTAATTTTTTGGTGTTATTTTCTTGTGGTTATTTTTGGTGGTTATTTCTTGTGGTTATGTCTTGTGGTTATTTTTGGTAGTTACTTTTTGTTGTTATTTGGGGTGGGTTTTTTGGTGGTTATTTTTTGGTGTCTTTTTTTCTTGTGGTTATTTTTGGTGGTTATTTTTTTTGTTTTTTTTGGTGGAGTTTTTTGGTGCTTATTTTTTTGCAGCTATTTCTTGTAGTTATTTTTGGTGGCTTTTTTTTTTGTGGCTACTTATTGTGGTTATTTTTCATGGTTATTTTTGGTGGTTATTTTCTTTAGGCTTTTTGTGGTTATTTTTGGTGGGGTTTTTTTTGTGGTTATTTCTTGTGGCTATTTTTGGTAGTTACTTTTTGTAGTTATTTGTGGTGGGTTTTTTGGTGGTTATTTTTTGGTGGTTATTTTCTTTAGGCTTTTTGTGGTTATTTTTGGTGGGTTTTTTTGGTGGCTATTTTTCATGGTTATTTTTTGGTGGTTATCTCTCTTCCAACTTCATTATTCTGTGATTCTGAGCCAGCTCTGGGGCTCTGTGGGGCTGGGGCCGCAGGAGGCAGCAGCTCTGGAAAATGGGAATTCCAGGGGCATTTGCAGTGCCATGGGCTCAGCAGAATTCACCCCAGGCACAAAATCCTTTCCTCCTGTGCCCTGCTTCTCCACGTGCTGGGGAGAGGAACCGCTCGTGCCCTTCCTCTGCTCCGGGAGAGGAGATCTCAGTAATCTTGGGGTCAGTTTAGCTCCAAAGCTCAGTGTCAGTCTGTCTAGCAGCTCCTCTGCACCTGCTGCCAGGTGATAATGACTTGAAGAACAGAATTAATTAGGCTGAACCCTTCTGTGCTTCCTGTATCTCTCAAGGTGGATTTTTCTCTTTTTACTTCTTTAATACTCAGGAAAAAAAAAGTTTCATCCTTTTCCCAATCCAATTCCCATTGAATTGCTTTCAATGGTTAATAAATTTAAGTTTAATTTTTATTTTTAAGTTTATTTATTTTATTTTTAAATTTATTTTTAATTTTAACATTTTAATTTTTTTTCAATTGCTTTCAAGCAGGCTTTGGTGGGGCTCTCAGGGCGTCCATATTTTCTTCCACCTCTTAGTCTTAGACCAAAGACCGAAATATTTTCTTCCACTTTTTAGTCTCAGACCAAAGACCGAAATATTTTCTTCCACCTTTTAGTCTCAGACCAAAGAGCAAAATATTTTCTTCCACTTTTTAGTTTCAGACCAAAGAGCAAAAGCCCCAGAGGATCCCTGCCTGCTCTGGGAGACAGAGGTGACAGCAAGGGGTGCAATTGCCTGCATTGATGGCCCAGTCCCTGCTCAGGGACCCCTCACACCGACCCCATGGCAGATCCCATCCTCTCAGCCCTGGGGCACATCTGGAGTGATTCTGGCACTCCCTGTGCCCAGCCCTGGGGCACATCTGGGGTGATTCTGGCACTCCCTGTGCCCAGCCCTGGGGGCACATCTGGGGTGATCCTACCCCTGTGCCAGGCTCAGTGCTGCTTCCAGAGTGGGTGGCAGCTGCCTCCTGATGCATGAAGTGGATATGAATTCAGCTGAGGGCTCTCAGATTGGCTGCACAGGGTGTGAGCCTCATTATTCAGCAGAAAAGCAGAGATTTGAATGGCTCAGGACTTGCCTAAGAAAAGTTTCCCCATCCCTGGAGGTGTCCCAGGCCGGGCTGGACAGGGCTGGGAGCAGCCTGGGACAGGGGAAGGTGTCCCCGGGACAGGGGAAGGTGTCCCTGCTATGGCAGGGGTGGCTCTGGATGGGCTTTAGGGTCCCTCCCAACCCAAACCATTCTGTGATTTTCTGATTCATTTGTAATTATTATTATTATTATTATTATTATTATTATTATTATTATTATTATTATTATTATTATTATTAATGACTAATGGAATTTCAGTGGGGCCTCAGAGCTTTGATCTGCACTGTGTGCCTTCAGGACAGGGAGTTGCTCCCCAAGGTGCTGAGAATTTCAGTGGTGATGACACAAAAGTGTTGTTACACCCAATTTAAACCCCTGAGAGCTGCAGTGGCCCCAGAGCCTGAGTTCAGACACTCTGCTCGGACTGGGATGGGTTGAAATTGGCCCATTTTCCTTCATTACAACAAAAAACACCCAGGAATTACCGCTTCAGATGGGGCTGGTCGTGCTCAGAGAGGTGATGTGGGCAGGGCAGCTCCCCCAGAGACCGGGACAGCCCCAGTGTGAGCGAGTTCACAGGGGTTTCAGACTGGGGAAGAGACGAGGATCTGACTCCATGCTTCACAAGGCTGATTTATTATTTTATGATATATATTATAGTAAAACTATACTAAAAGAATAGAAGAAAAGGTTTCATCAGTAGGCTGGCTAAGAATAGAAAAGGAAAGAATGATAACAAAGGCTTGTGGCTCGGACAGGGTCTGAGCCAGCTGGGCTGTGATTGGCCATTAATTAGAAACAACCACATAAGACCAATCCCAGATGCATCTGTTACATTCCACAGCAGCAGATAACCATTGGTTACATTTTGTTCCTGAGGCCTCTCAGCTTCTCAGGAGGAAAAAATCCTAAGGAAAGGATTTTCCATAAAAGATGTCTGGGACACCTCAGCTGTGACCCCACTGAGGTTCCTGTCCCACCCACAATCCAGCTGCTGGGACACTGGGGACCCCTGGGGACACTGGGGACCCCCGGGGACCCCCTCCTGCCCAGTTTCCCCCCTCCCAGGGGGTGATGGCCCCCGTTGTGTTGGGCTGTGCTCCCCTCCTGCTCCCAGCCCTGCTGAGCACCCTCCCATCACCCAATTAACACCAGGGCTGTAATTAGTGCCATTATCACATTACTGCCATTATTCCTGTTCCAAAGCAGCGTTTTTGTCCCTCATTATGCTGTTTCTGTTGTGCCCATGATTCAGATAAGGAACCAGATGCTCTGCCTTGTTTCAGGGCTCCCTGGTGCTGGTCGCTGCCACATCCCCTGTGCAAAGTCAGCCCTCACCCTGGAGCACTTGAAAACCTAATTAGAGCAGACAGAGCAGCACCATCCTCATCTCCCAGCAGCTCCAGGAGCAAACCCCCACCCTTCAGGACACCCAAGGTCACTTTGCCAGATTTCCCAAAGATTTGGGAGAGCTCCCAACATTCCTGGGTTGTTTTCCTGTGGGTCCTGAAGCACCCACCCAGCCAGGCAGGTGTTTACCCTGTTGTGGTTATCCCTGACAGGTGTCCTCTCACTTAATTGCAATTTTTTTTTTCCAAAATCCCAGGCTATAAATAAATGGCTGAAGATGAAAGATGTTGAGAAAAAGAGACATTGAGGGGCTGGAGCATGTGCAGGGAAAGGAATGGAGATGGAAAGGGGCTGGAGGGGCTGAGGGAGCTGGGAAAGGGGCTCAGTCTGGAACAAAGGGGGATCAGGGGGAAATTCTGGCTCCAGACAGGAGGGGACAGCCCCAGGTTGGGCTCTGCTCCAGGGAACAGGGACAGGAGCAGAGGGAATGATCTGGAGCTGCACCACAGGAAGTTCAGATTGGATATTGGGAATATCCAATTTCTGCACAGAAAGGGTGGTCAAGCAATGGAAGGGGCTGCCCAGAGAGGGGGTGAAGTTCCCATCCTCGGAAGTGTTGGAAAAACGTGTGGGGGTGGCACGTGAGGACGTGGATCAGAGGTGACCCTGGTGCTGTGGGCAGCCCCAGCTGCTCTGGGCACCCTGTGCAGCGCCTGCCCACCCTCCCAGGCAGGACCCCTTCCCAATGGCCACCCTGAATTTCCCTTGTTCAGTCTGAGCCCATTCCCCTTGTCCTGCCCCTGCAGTTCCTGATGAGGAGCAGCTCCTGATGGGCTCCTGCAGCCCCTGGCAGGGGCTCTGGGCTCTCCACAACCTTCTCCTCTCCAGGCTGGGCAATCCCAGCTCTCCCAGCCTGGCTCCACAGGGGAGGTGCTGCCACTGTGAGATTTTATGGAAAATCCCTTCGCCAGCATTTCTTCTCCTGGCAAGATGAGAAGCCTCAGCTTCTCCCTGTTTTGCTGCTCTGGAATGTGATTTGGAGAATTGTTTACCCAGCATGTGAATTGTTTTAAATTAATGGCCAATCCCAGTCCAGCTGTGTCGGGACTCTGGTCAGTCACAGGTTTTTATTATTCATTCCTTTCTAGCTTTGTGATGTCTCCTTTCTCTTTCTTCAGTATAGTTTTAGTATATAATATAATATAATATAATATAATATAATATAATATAATATAATATAATATAATATAATATAATATAATATAATATAATCAGTCTTCTAAGAACTTGGAGTCAATTCTCATCTCTCACCTCATCCTGGGGACCCTCACAACACCCCAACAAGGTGCTCCAGTTCCTTTATCAACTCCCAGGTCTCCTCTGGAACTGTTCCCACATCTCCTTGTCCCTGATGCTGGGGACACCAGAGCTGGGCACTGTCCCAGTGGGGTCTCCCACAGACAGGATCCCCTTCTGGCCCTGCTGCCCACACCCCTTTGGAAATTCCAGCCCAAATCTCCAGTGGGAGGTCTGGGACCACCAATCCCAGCAGCACAGCTGATCCTGGATTTAGTAAGAGCAGGACCAGGCTGAATTTTTAACAGGGGCCATCCAGTTCTCAGTCTGGGTCCCTGTGGAGCAGGTCCAGCATGTGGAGTTTGCAGTGTGACACAGGAGATGGGATTATTGCTCCCTGAAATCCACAGAGATTCTCCAAATCTGCCACTTGCTGTTAGAGTGCTGCACAAGCCCTGGGAGAATGGCAGCACCCTCACCCAAAAGGTTAAGCAAAACATAATGAATGGAAAAGATGAGCTGTGACAGGACTGAAACAGGAATTTTCAACTTTTGAAAAGCATCCAGATATTTAAGGCCTTTTAAATGAACTGGAGATGTTGTGTGAAATCCATTCTGCATGGAAACACTGAAATGCACTTCTAAAGCTCCAACCAGACCAACCTTTTCCAAAGCATTCCACGAACACTTTTAAAGAGTCAGCTGTGCCTGAAACAAAACCCAAACTTGGCAAACCTTGCTGGCCTGCAGCTCCTTTCCTCTCCTTCTGGGGCAGGTGGGAGGAGAGCTCCTTTGGGAGCTCCCAGCTCTCCCTGTGCCATGGGAGGTCATTTCCAGGGAATCTTCCTTCAGTTGGGTTTTTGGGTATGGCACTTTTCTCTTCCTGAGCTGCTCCAGGGAATTTCCTTCAGTTGGGTTTTTGGGAATGGCACTTTTCTCTTCCTGAGCTGCTCCAAGGAATTTCCTTCAGTTGGGTTTTTGGGTATGGCACTTTGCTCCTTCTGAGCTGCTCCAGGGAATTTCCTTCAGTTGGGTTTTTGGGAATGGCACTTTTCTCTTTCTGAGATGCTCCAGGGAATATCCCTCAGCTTGGTTTTTGGGTTTAGCACTTGGCTCCTTCTGAGCTGCTCCTTGCAAAGGGGCCATTCATGCAATTCCTTAATTTCCCCATATCTACATATGGGGAAATATTTCCCCATATTTCCTCCCCGTATATGGGAGGAAAAGCCAGTTTGGGAGGTAGGAGATGATGTTCCTTGTTTGCACTCGGCAGTCACAGGGAGAAGGTTCATTCCTCCTCCTGCAGCACCAATATTTCAACAATCTGATTTTTAACTGATGAAAACTGAAATGTCTCCTCTATGGGAAAGCTCCAATTTTTCTTCTTTAGGGAGAGCAGAGATGTGAAGGGCAGAGATCACTCTGAGGGACCTGGATCCTGCTCTGGGGAATGTGGGGACTTCACAAACCTGTCAGGAAGTGCTGAGGGTCACAGGGGCAGAATTCACCCAGAATTTCCTTGGCTTTCCCCATTGCTGACTTCTCCAGAGGAGCAGATTATTCAATTTTGCCCTTCCTTTAGATGCAGCCTTGGGAAACGAGCTCTGGATTTGGTTCCTGCTGATCCCACAGGAGAGGACACTCCAATGGTGTCTGGCCAAGGCCTGGCTGTGTCCATCACACCCCCATCCCATAAGAACTGCACTTTGGGGTGGGTTGGGCTCCAGGACAGGACACACAAACCTGGAAAAGGAGCTCTGGATTCAGCTCCTGCTGACCCCACAGGAGAGGACGCCTCCAATGCTCTCTTGGCCAAGGCCTGTCTGTGTCCATCACACCCACATCCCACAGGAGCTGCCTTTTGGGGTGGGTTGGGCTCCAGAACAGGGCACACAAACCAGGGGTGACCCAGCCCTGGAAAGGAGCTCTGGATTTGGTTCCTGCTGGTCCCACAGGAGAGGACACTCCAATGGTGGCTGGCCAAGGCCTGGCTGTGTCCATCACACCCACACCCTACAGGAGATGCATCTTGGGGTGGGTTGGACCCCAGGACAGGGCACACAAGCCAGGGATCTCCCAAAGCTGGAACAGGAGCTGTGGGTTCAGTTCCTGCTGATCCCACAGGAGAGGACACTCCAGTGGTGGCTGGCCAAGGCCTGGCTCTGTCCATGCCACAGGAGCTGCACTTTGGGGTGGTTGGACCCCAGGACAGGGCACACAAACCTGGTGTCACCTGGGGCTCTGCTCCTGCAGGTGACAGAGGCTCCTTGGGCAGGTCCCGGTGGTACAGGGTGAGCCCCTGGCCCTGCCCTGCCCACCAGCAGAACCAGTTTGTGCTGGGACTGCCCCAGGGAGGCTCCCACCCTTCAGGGAGGGTGAATGGCTCCGTGAGTGCCCCAGATCCAGCAGAGTCATGTGGCTCCAGCTTTATTTGCTGTTATTGCTGCTTTCAAGTGGAAAATTGATATAATAGCAGTCCTTTCTCAGCACACAGCAGTCTGCACATTTGTACAATGTTCTTTGAGGACGATCAGCAGCCACTGGCATAGAAAAGTGACAGATGCTGTCTGCAAATAATGAGCTGAAGCAGTTTCCTTTGGAAGGGAACTTAAGCAAAGTCCCTTTGAGTTTGAAAAGCCAAAGAGGTTCCCACGTGTCCCCAGTAGCTGCTCAGAAAAGGCATTTTCTAGTGGCTCATGTGGCATAATTATTCTGTGACTGTTTCTCTCACACCAGCTCCTCTGGAGAGAGGGAATGACCCAATTCCTGTTTACTGAGCCTCTCCTGCTGGGCACAGGCATGAAAGAGAATGAAGTTTAGGGCTTGCTCTGTTCCCTCCTCCAGCGTTCCAGATCTGCCCCAGTCCCAGGGATGAGGAGCACAATGGGGGGAGAGAGAGAGGGAGAGAGAGAGAATGAGCCAGCCTGTGCCTGTGCCGGTGCCTGTGCCTGTGCCACCTTGAAATTTGATAGCACGGCCAGCCGAGAAAGAGAAGGGGTGGGTGCGGTGAGAAGATTCCCCAGCAGGGCAGCCTGAGAGTTCTGGACAGGCAGAGCTGAGATTTTTAACCCTTTTCTTGGATGATGGAAGCCTTGCAAATGCTGATCCTCCTGGAGCTGAATGAGAAGAGAGATAGAGATGAGATAAGAGGAAATGGGCCACCAGAGAAGTGGAGAAGAATCTTAGGAGGGAGGAGGTGATGGAGTGGCCTTTGGCTGGACTTTACTAGTATAGCCATGGACAGAACCATGTTTCCTGTGACACAGAGACTGCATCTAGCGGGAGGCAATGCTTGGAGCCAAGAGAGTGCAGTGATGTTATGTGAAGGAGTGTGTGAACAGAGACAAGAGGTGAGGAGGGTGGTGATGGTGCCTCGATCTTCAGTGGAGGAGAAGATCTCTGTTCTTGAGACCCCTCGACCCCAGGGGTGAATTTGGGGGGACAGCTGTCCCAAAAGTGAGAGGCTGTGCTCTGTTTGGAACTGGGCAAAGCACCCTAAAAGGGGAACCCTAGAAGCAGCTCTGGTCCATGGGCAGTGGTGAGAGCACTGGGCATGGAAGGAAGAGGTCACGATGGCAAATGATCTCCAGGCGGTGCCACGTGTGACATGGAAACACACAAGGTCTCAACTGTGTTTCCAGGGGAAGCCTATGGCACAAGAGGGACTCCTCAGTCCTTGATGAACTGAGAGTTGATTATCTAAAGGGCGGTGATGGACTGAGAGTTGGTGATCTGAGAGATAGATGTGTTAGAAATTTGGTGAGGGGAGGAGGAATGGTTTTGGAAGGTTTTCATTCATTCTGTGTGCTTCTTTTTACATATCGTTGTAGGTTAATAAAGTTTTCTCTTCTTTATCCCTGAGCTGGAGCCTGCTTTGCTCTATTCCTGCTCACATCTCACAGCAGACACCAGGGAGAATGCACTTTCATGAGAGCAGCGGCATTGCGCCAGCGCCAAACCGTGACAACATCCCACACCTTTGGGATGCTCACATCCCTTCCTGGCAGCTCACACCAGAATTGTTGCAGCCCCTGAGGCCTGTGAGGTGTCCCCCACCTGTGAGGTTGAAAGAAAAGCACTGGGAGGTTCCATCCTGAGCCTTTGATCCTCTCTCCTTCCTCCCAGCTTTACCTGGCCCAGCCACAGCCCTGTGCCATGAGTGATCCTCCTCATGGAGCTCCTGCAGGTGTTCAGAGTCCTCCCATCACCTCAAAGTGCTCCAAAAAAAGCCCAAATTACTGAAAATTGAGGATTTGAAGTTTCCTGGCTGGACATTTCCAACCCTGTCAGTGAACAGGAGACACAGTTTGCCTTTAATGATGGAAATCTTCTCTCTGGTGCAATATGGATGTTTCTGCACTTGGTATTTTCTGGTTATTGCCACAGCCCTGAATCCTGAGGGTGAAATCAGGCTCTGGGAGCCTTTGCTCTTGAGATCTTGGAGAGATCCAGCATCTTTCCATGCTTCTGTAGGGAACTGAACCTCCAAAAGGTACCAGCTGGGTCTTCTCTCCAGTGGCAATAGCCCTTGATAAACTATCCCTCTCATTAGAGGTTCAGCAAGTCCCCAAAAATTGATTTTCTTCCAGCCTGACCTGCTCTCCTGGGCTTCTTTAGCAGTGGAATTCCAAGCAAGTCCAAGGCAGGGTGCTGTAATTCCCCACACATTAGCTGGGATTCGTGGTGGAGCTGTGTTACAGAGCACATTAAATCACAGCCACCATCCCCTAAGGCACCAGGGGGGGAGCTGAGGCACAGCCTCACCCTCCATCCCCTCTCTTATTTTTAAAAAGCATCATTTGCCAAACTCTTCATTGATTTGATTCATTTTAGCTCTTTCCCTTCTGTCCCTTCCTGCACATCCATAGATGAGAAGCATTTCTGGGCAAATTGAGAATGGGGTGCTGTTGTGGGAAATTAATTAATTAATACTGATAATTAGTGATGGATCCTGTAGATGAAACTCATATAACAAAGGAGATTAAAATTAAGGGATTTTACTTCATTCCAGTGCCTGGAGGGAGCTACAAGGAGGACAGAGAGAGACTTTACAAGGGATGGAGGGACAGAACAGAGGGAATGGCTTCAAACTGACAGGGAGTAGGGTTAGATGGGATATGGGGAAGGAATTCCTTCCTGTGAGGGTGGGAGGCCCTGGCACAGCAGCTGGGGCTGCCCCTGGGTCCCTGGCAATGCCCAAGGCCAGGCTGGAGCAGTGGAAGATGTCCCTGGCCATGGAAGGGAGGAGCTGTAAGGTCCCTTCCCACCCAACCCATTCCAGAATTCCATTATGATTCCAGATTCTCCCACAAGAATTCTCTGCAGTTTTGTTGCCTTTAAAATCCTGGGGCTGGAATAGTTTGGGTGACAACAAAGCCTCACACAGCAGAGCTGGGGGGATTCAAGGCTCTGCCAATGATCCTGCAGGTGCCCAAAGATGAGGGAAGGGAGAACAAGTGACCATGAGGTGACAGGGAGAGGATTCATCCAACACCACACAGGAATCTGGCCTGGAGACTGGAGACGGATTCCAGCTCTGGAGAGCAGCTCCCATGTCACAGACATCTTTTATGGAAAATCCTTTCCTTAGGATTTTTCCTCCTGATAACCAATGGTTATCTGCTGCTGTGGAATGCAACAGGTGCATCTGGGATTGGGCTCATGTGGTTGTTTCTAATTAATGGCCAATCACAGCCCAGCTGGCTCGGACAGAGAGCTGAGCCACAAACCTTTGTTATCATTCATTCCTATTCTATTCCTAGCCAGCCTTCTGATGAAATCCTTTCTTCTATTCTTTTAGTATAGTTTTACTATAATATATATCATAAAATAATAAATCAGCCTTGTGAAACATGGAGTCAGATCCTCATCTCCTCCCTCATCCTCAGAGCCCTGTGAACACGCTCACACTCCCCAAACACAACCCCATCCCTGCAGCCCCTGCCTCTGCTCTTACCGTCCTTCAAACCCCCCCCATGGATGGCAAAGGCATTTCCCAGGCACTCAGAGCCCAGCAGGACACGGAGGGGCCCCGTTTGGAGGGGCTCTGTGTGCCCATGGAGGTCAGAGCACACGCATTTCCTCCAGGAGAAACCATCTGAAAGCAGGTGAGGACAGGAGGAGGCTGACCCAGAGCCGGGAGGGGTTTAGCCCTTCCTGCAGGCAGGCTCTGCATTGAGCAGGACGTGGATAAAAAACATCCAACAACATCTCCAGAACATCCCTGTGGGGAGGGGACAGGATCAAAGGGACAAGGACCAGCCCTGGAGGACAGTTCTGCGTGTGCAGATGCAAGGGCAAGGGAGCAGCTGGAGGAGAAAATGAAGCCCTAAAAAAGCAGCTCTGAGGACAGGCAGGGGCAGGGGCCTGGCCCCGGCCTCGGGCAGGGACAAACAGCTCCTCTGCATTGTCTTGGGTTATTTTTATCTCCCTTTGGTGCCTGGGAAGAAAGGTTGAGCACCCCTGGTGTCAGAGGGGCCCAGAGCTGCCTTTGCCTCCTTCAGTCTGTGCAATTTCCCAGATGTGCGAGTGAAGCAGGGCTTTGGGAAGGGCTCCCACGGGAAAAGCAGCCTCCAGGAGCTCTGTCCCTGTGTTCCCTTTCTCTGTGGGGCTGCAGCACACGGGAGGGGGAGCTGTGGGTGAGGCCAGGGGTCCCCATCCTGGTGGGATGGAGTGGTCGTGTCCTGCCGTCCCCTCTGGGATTCTGGGCATGGTGAGCCCGATGTGGGGCTCACGATCTCCTCCTGCCAGGGAAACGGGCTCCTGACGGAGGCAGACAGATGGGGCAGGGTTTGAAATCATCCCCGAGGGCATCAGAGCCGGAGGGAGGGGAGCAGGGGGGGCTGGGAGGGAGCGGGCAGCGAGCAGAGCCCGAGGAGCCGCGGGAGGAGGAGGAGGAGGATGGATGGACGGCCTGGCATCCCCCCTCCCCTTCCAGCATCCCCGCATCCCTCCCACGGCAGCAGCATCACACCCTCCCTCCCTCCTGCAGCTCCCTGCGCCTGCAGAGGCCTCTGCTTCCTCCCCCTCCTCCTCCTCCTCCTCCTCCTCCTCCTCCTGCTGATTGCCCAGCCTCAGTTACCGGGAGCGGTTCCTTACCTTGCCCGCAGGGGCCGCGGAGCTTTGGGACCCCGGGCTGTAAGAACCGGACAACGCCGGGCTGGGGTTGCTGCATTGTCCCGGCGTTCCGGCGGCAGGGACGGTGCCACAGGCGGGCAGAGGAGCAGGGACGGTGCCACAGGCTGGCAGACGTGCAGCAGGTTGCAGACCCACGGCAGAGGTGCAGCAGGGACGGTGCCCAGCCCTGCAGAGGTGCAGCAGGGACGGTGCCCAGCCCTGCAGAGATGCAGCAGGTTGCAGACCCATGGCAGAGCCCCACCGTGGGCAGCACGGGCCCCAGGAGCAGGCTGGCACCGGAGCAGGCTGGCACCGGAGCAGGCTGCCCGCCGCTGCGGGGACACGCACACGGAGGTGGCCGGGAATAAAACAATAAAATTCAGCCCCAGCTCCTGCATTCCCCGCTCGTTTCCCGGTGCCTGGCTGCAGCACAGCCCTGCCTGCTCCCGGCACAGCTGGCTGCCACACTGCACGCACTGATCGATGTGCTGGGCTTTGCTGTCACACTCTCGGGTGGCAGTGGCATCCGAGGGCAGCTCTGGGCTCTGTGCTCTGTCATTTTCTGTCTGTGGCCTGAATGCAGAGTCCAGGCAGGCTCCTGCTGGCCCTCTGGAGAGCAGGGTTCATCACAGCCCCTCCTTGTCTGCCCCCAAAAAGGAGCCGGGCTTAGGACCCCAAAAATCCGCCCGGCAGCCGGGCACTCTCCTGCACAGACAGACAAGGCTGGGGAGTGAAAGCCAGAGGAAAAACAGAGTTCCCAGTTTGTTTACTACCTCTTGGCACACATCCATGCCCAGCTTTTTATATCCCAGTGCCAGGCTCGGCAGCCTGGGCGAGCAGGATGGGCTCAGGGGGACCATCCCGGGACCCTGCAGGCTGCTGCTCACCCGGGAAATCCCAAATTGTGAGTGCAGCAGTGGGACTGTGCCTGGGCTGGGCAGGGATGAGGGACTGCAGTGCTCGGGGAACAGCTCTGCCCTGGCTTCCTGAGCTGCCACGGGAAGCAAAGCTGACGTCATTTCTGAGCAGGGAAATCTGTGGAGGTTTCTGGAGAGAAAGGAGAGAAAGGATAATCCAGAAAACTGATATGCACGATGGGTTTTAGATGTAAATCAAAGCTCACAAAAGGAGGTGTTTGGGCAAAGACCTTCATTCCCTAGGTCAAGAGAGCGGCCAGTTTAAAAAAAAAAATTACAATTCTGCGACCCTTTTATGTCTGACAGTAGGGAAAACGTGACCATAATGCTGTTTTCAGCTGGAAGGTAATTCCAAAATAAATAACCATAAAAAGAAAGAAAGAAAACATTAAACACTCATTAACCTAAAACCACTTTCACTAGGGATTGACTCCAGCCCCACTGCTTGTGCTGGGTGTGACAAGGGACAATGTCACCCCTGTTAGGTGACAATCCCAGCATGTGAGTGGTTCCAGGGTCCCCAGCCAGGCAGGACGAGTGGGAATTCTCTTTGCAGCCCTCACAGGAATGATTTCAAACCAAGGTGTCCAACCCATGGTAGTTGATGGTGGAGGCTTTGGTTGGGGCGTGCTCAAGGTTATGGATTCACATTCAGAGAAGTTACTGAAATAAGGGGAGTAAAGAGAAAATAAAGGGAGTAAAGAGAAAATAAAGGGAGTAAAGGAAAATAAAGGGAGTAAAGAGAAAATAAAGGAAGTAAAATGAAAATAAAGGGAGTAAAAGGAAAATAAAGGGAGTAAAGGGAAAATAAAGGGAGTAAAGGGAAAATAAAGGGAGTAAAGAGAAAATAAAGGGAGTAAAGGGAAAATAAAGGGAGTAAAGGGAAAATAAAGGGAGTAAAGAGAAAATAAAAGGAGTAAAGGGAAAATAAAGGGAGTGAAGAATGTGGGAGCTGGAAGGAAAGAGGGTTAATCCAAATCAGCAGCTTGCATGGGATGGGCATGGCCTGGATCCTGCAGCACAGGGGCTGGAAGCTGCAGGGCCAGGCTGGCCGTGGGTGTGTGTGGCACCAGCAGGAACAGTGGCACAGACACGGTGCCTGCACGTGTCAGCTCCCTCCTTGCTGTGCCAGCATTCCCCTCCTTCCCTTCTTCACCAGGAACAAGGAAAAAATATCCTGGAGGCCCCTTCTAGAGTGTCTCCAGCATCCAACAGATGCTTTAACAACATCAGAGCAAGTGTATGGGTCAAGCATGGGCAAAGCATTTCCAGAGGGCTCAGCACAGGCAGGGGCTGGGGAGAGCCCAGGGAGGCTCCAGGATGATGCCAGGGATGGAGCAGCTCCGCTGGCAGGAGAGGCTGGCACAGCTGGCATTGCTCACCTGGGCAGGAGGAGCTTTGGGGTGAGCTCAGGGTGGCCTTGCAGGGCCTGAAGGAGCTGCAGGAAAGATGGAGAGAGAGAATTGCCAAGGGCTGGGGACAGGACCCAGGGAATGGCTTCAGAGTGACCCAGGGCAGGGCTGGATGGGATTTTGGGAATGAGGAATTGTTCCCTGGCAGGGGCTGGATGGGATTTTGGGAATTGGGAATTGTTCCCTGGCAGGGCTGGATGGGATATTGGGAAACAGGAATTGCTCCCTGTGAGGGTGCGCAGGCCCTGGCACAGGTGCCCAGAGCAGCTGGGGATGCTGCCCTGGATCCCTGGCAGTGCCCAAGGCCAGGCTGGACACTGGGGCCTGGGAGCACCTGGGACAGTGGGAGGTGTCCCTGGGACAGTGGAGGTGTCCCTGCCATGGCAGGGGTGGAAGACTGGAATTCAATGGGGTTTCAGGTCCTCTCCAGCCCAGGCCTGGGATGATTTTATGACTCTGTGGTTCTCCTATGTCTGGGATGTGTCACTCAGAGGTGACCCAGAGGAAATCCCACAGGGACAGGAACCTGCCTCCCTCCATCCTGCCTGGCCTTGGAATGATGAAACACGGCAGGGATGGGACAAATCCCAAATCCTGAGCTGGAAATGCCCCTGTGGGGTTTTGCTGTGGGGCCAGGTGTGCTTGAGGCACTGCAAGGCCTTGGGGTGGAGAACTCCTGGGAGAGGAGGGATTTGGGATCCTGGGAGAGGAGGGATTTGGGATCATGAGAGAGGAGGGATTTGGGGAACTGCTGGGAAAGCATGGATTTGGGATCATGGGAGAGGAGGGATTTGGGGTCATGGGAGAGGGTGGATTTGGCTCCTGGGAGAGGAGGGATTGGGGTCATGGGAGAGGAGGGATTTGGGGTCATGGGAGAGGAGGGATTTGGGGAACTGCTGGGAAATCATGGATTTGGGATCATAGGAGAGGATGGATTTGAAGAACTCCTGGGAGAGGATGGATTTAGGTTTCTGGGAGAGGATGGAATTAGGTTTCTGGGAGAGGAGGGATTTGGGGTGTTGGGAGAGGATGGATCCAGGTTCCTGGGAGAGGATGGAATCAAGCTCTGCAATGGCTCCCAACAGCCAATCCTGCAGCCCAGGGTTTGTTAAGGGTTTGTTCCTGTTCCTCACAGCCATTCCAAGAGCACTGCCTGGCACTCTCAGAACTGCTCTTAAAACATTACCATATTTATAAGTAATGCCCTAATTTGAAGGGATATCGAGTTCTTTTGGATGTAAGTAGTTATTAATTACAATGCAACAGGAAAATTCATTAGGGAATAGAATCAAACTTTCAATTAATGTCATTTTTATCCAGGAACATTAGATGAGCTGCTTTTTTTTTTTTGCTTTTTTTTTTTCCCCTTGCCTTTAACAAGGATCTGGAAACATTTGCTAATTTCCAACTATTATAGTTCCTTCTATGAAATAATGTGAGCTCTCATTTGCATATAAGAAAACATTTTCTGTATTCACTGTGACTCTGAGCTGCCCTATTTATATCAGGAAATTGAGCTGAAGACTCCCTGTGCATTTCAAGGCTTTCCTCATTTAACCAGAACCTTTTCCAGGCCCACAGTGAATTCGGGGTGTTTTTTGGGGGGCTCCAACCCCAGGGTCTGCACCAGGCTGAGCAGAGGGGCTGACAAAAAGCTCAGGGGGTTCCTTGCTGAGGTTCCACAAACGTTTCCCTTGGTCTTTTTCTGAAGTGCTCTCTGCACTTCTTGTCCAAATCTTGTACTTTCAATTTCGTTTCCAGCCTCGAAGCCAAACCTGCTTGATGCAACAAAGAGCCCTCAGGTGCCAGATGTGAAATCCTTATCAGCTCAAGCTGAGCAGATCAGGCACCTCCAGACTCTTTCGGTGGGGAACTTATTTTCCCTTCTGATCAGGTTCAGGCTTGGTTTTGTTCTGGTGTTTTCATATCTAAGGGGCCATTGCACAGCACCCCCAGCTGCAGGTCCATGGAAAATGGAATTTTAGTGCAGAGGGCTGAACCTGTGCTGCTCCATGTCCATCTAAGCTCTGAATGCTGATTTTGGCTTTATCTGTGTTCTTATGGTGGACCCTAAACAGTCGCAGAAAAAAGAAATAAAGCTTGCAAAGACTCCCTGTGCTCCCCCCTTCACATCTTTTGTCTCCCAGGTTTCCATTTTTGTTGTTGCTGCAAGCATCAGATAAATCAGCTGCATTAAAAAAAAAAAAAAATTAAAAGCAGCAATAGCAGTAATCACCATTCCTTAATGATCTAAATGCTGAGGGCAGGGCAAAGCACATAATTAATTTCAATTTTTAAAGCAGAAAAATCCATCAATGTTTCAGTTGATCCCAGACAGTTTGATTTTGATTTTATATAACAACTTTCAGATCCTTGAAAAATAACTTTATTATAGTTAGTTTTATCCTGAGCTTTTTCCAATGATAAAAAGATTCACAGTTCAAAAATGCCTCTTCCCTTGCCCCATTATCTTATGAGGAGAGGAGCCCCAGGCCATGGGATAAATGAGAAAAGAAAGAGGTTTTGGGTAAGGCTCATGCTAGAAACCGGGGACGGGGATTTCTCAGAGAGAGATTTCTCACAGAAACTGCTTTTTGATCAAACCTCTGGATGTGTAAGGCTGGAGTTCCGCTGGCAGAGCCATCCCCTTTCCTCTGGGGGCATCAAAATGAGCTGACAAAGGCAGCCCCAGGATGGGACAGAGGCAATGTCCCCTTGGTGTCCCTGTGTGGTGCTGTGAGGTCCCCAGGATGAGGTGAGAGATGAGAATTTGACTCCATGTTCTCAGAAGGCTGATATATTATATTATATTATATTATATTATATTATATTATATTATATTATATTATATTATATTATATTATATTATATTATATTATATTATATTATATTATATTATATTATATTATATTATATTATATTATATTATATTATATTATATTATATTATATTATATTATATTATATATCATATCATATTATATTATCATATCATATTATATTATGCTATACTAAAACTACATTAAAGAAAGAGAAAGGATACATCAGAAGGCTGAACAAGAATGATGATGAAAGCTCGTGACTGACTCCTCAGAGTCTGACACAGCTGCCTGTGATTGGCCATTAATTAAAAACAATTCACATGTTTGGATAAACCATCTCCAGACCACATTCCAGAGCAGCAAAACATGGAGAAGCTGAGGCTTCTCATCTTGCCAGGAGAAGAAATCCTGGCGAAGGGATTTTTTTAGAAAATATCACAGTGACAATCCCTGAGCCAGGAGCTGCAGGGAGGGACAGAGGGAATGTCCCCTTGGTGTCCCAGCCAGGAGCTCCAGGGAAGGAGGGAATGTCCCCTCAGTGTCCCTCATTGATGGATTTTTCTCCTTCCCTCAGGAGCTCCAGGGAAGGCAGAAATGTCCCCCGGGTGCTGCAGGGAGGTGACTCCCGAGGCATGGACGGTTCCTGGATCTGCACCATCCCAAATCCAGCTCCCCTGGGCCAGGAGCTGCAGAGAGGGACACAGGGAATGTCCCCTTGGTGTCCCTGGGCCAGGAGCTGCAGGGAGGGACACAGGGAATGTCCCCTCAGTGTCCTCAGGGAGCTCCAGGGAAGGAGGGAATGTCCCCTAGAGCCAGGAACTCCTGGAGGGACACAGGGAATGTCCCCTGGGTGTCCTCAGGAGCTGCAGGGAGGGACACAGGGAATGTCCCCTGGGTGTCCTCAGGAGCTCCTGGAGGGACACAGGGAATGTCCCCTGGGTGTCCTCAGGAGCTCCTGGAGGGACACAGGGAATGTCCCCTGGGTGTCCTCAGGAGCTCCTGGAGGGACACAGGGAATGTCCCCTCAGTGTCCTCAGGGAGCTCCAGGGAAGGAGGGAATGTCCCCTAGAGCCAGGAGCTCCTGGAGGGACACAGGGAATGTCCCCTGGGTGTCCTCAGGAGCTCCAGGGAAGGAAGGAAGGCAGAAATGTCCCCCGGGTGCTGCAGGGAGGTGACTCCCGAGGCATGGACGGTTCCTGGATCTGCACCATCCCAAATCCAGCTCCCCTGGGCCAGGAGCTGCTGCTGCAGCATCCCCTGAGCTCGGGGGCTCTGTAGAGCTCTGGGCAGGTCCCTCCTGTCCCCACTCCTTTCCCTGCCCTTCAGCTTCACTCCAGTCCCTCCTCCTCCTCTCCCAGGCCAGCCTGTTCCAGGCTTTTGTTCCTTTGCTGGATGGAAACTTCCTTCAGTTTTCCACTCGCAATTTATTCATGGCTAGTGCCTACTTTCTGTTCTTGTGCCAAGTTTGTCTGTTAGATCTTCTCCCTCCCCAGCACCTTCCCAGCCCACATTTATTTATAGAAAGCAATCTTTGCCTTTATTTTTTTTTTCTTTTTCTTCTTCTTAATTTTTTTTTCTCCACAGAACCCTTTAAGCTCTTCCTTACCAGAGCAAAGCCTGGCTTTAGGGCAGCAGTCCAGCCTTACTGTGTGCCCACATTTCGGAGCTGTGCAGCTCCTGGGGGCCAGCAGGAGTTGTCAGCAGCTTGTTTTTCTTGGTGAGCCCCAGCAGAGCCTTTCAGCTGTCTCTGAGCCCCGTGTGTTTTTCTTGTCAGTGTAATGTGCTTAGTAACAACACCCACCACTTTTCCATGTCACACTCTGCACTCCTCCATCAGCTCCACGGTGACTGGCACGGCAACACAAAGAAATTGCATTTATCCAGCAAGGGAAAACGCTGCTCTCCTAAATAACCTTTGCCTCCCCCAGGTACCTCTGCAGGTCACGGGATTCCAGAGCTTTGGTGACTCACAGCTCTCCCACCTGGCAATTATTTGCTCAAAACAATTCCTGAAGCCTTAAACAAAACTTTTTTATTTTTTTTTTTTTGGGTGCAGGAACCTCAGTGACATCTTGCCAGTGAGTGCAGGAGTCACTGCTGCTGGGGAAAAATGCCTTGAAGTGAGAAAAGTATAAATAGAGATTTTGATATAAGCCAGTAATACATCACTGATATTTTACAGACCAGGAGGGATAATATATTGTGATAATATAATAACAGTTCCTGGGGAAAGTGTATTTTTGGATGAAAAGTGAGAAGGAAAAAAAAAAGTGTTTTGAGAATTGAAAAACGTTTCAAGCTTTCAAAACACAAAACCCAACGGGAGGATGTTTCAAAAGGAATTTACTTGTTCAAGGGGAATGTTTGCTCCCTTTGAAAAGATTATTTCCCTTCCAATGCTGGTTTTGGGCAGCCCTGTCCAGCTGCTTGTGGCTGAAAGGAAAAGCAAAGGAAATTCAGGAAGGAGAGCTGGGCTGGCCCCAAGCATGGCACAGCCTGGGGTGCTCCTGTTTCCAGCTGCCTGTGGCAATATTCCCATTTTTGTGCTAAAACTCCACCTCTGGAGCATCCCTGGCTCTTGTGCTCCCAGCTGGGCACTGCTGGGACATGGACCACGTTCTCCTGGAGCTGGGGAGCTCAAGGGTCCTGCAACTTTTGGGGTTTTTTCCTAGAAATACAGGACTGAGGAGAGTTTGGGAAATTCTGGGGGCCAAACCAGCCTTGGAAAGCTGGGGAGTGCCAGGGAGGGAGAGTTCAGAGCCTTCCCAGCGAGCCAGGGACTGCAAGAAGAGCTGAGAGCCCATCCCAGTGAATGCACACAGGACAGGCTGGATGTGGGGCAGGGAGCGGGGCACAGAGCAAAGGCAGGGCAGGTTCTCTCTCCAGAGCCTGGAATGTCTCCTGGCACAAAGCCTGGGCAGCCTGGGAGCTTCTTCCACGAGTCCAGGAGGGGCCAGCAGTGCAGGATGTGAACTGGAACATGGACAATCAGCCCTGGTTCCTGCTTACCCCTAAAGATCAGGTTTTGTCAAAATGCAGCTTCTCACTCAAGCCAGAGGAACACCGGGAGATGTGAGCACAGAGGTTTTCATACTCAACTAATTAAAAAAGCCCCATCTCTCCCACTCTCAGGGGATTTGATTCCTTTTTTTAATGCAGGCTGGAGGTACCACAGCATTTCCAGATGATGTAATTAACCTGACCTATTTGGTGGCTCCATATTAATGTTTCTTTGTGATGGATTTACAATAAAGCCTCATTATTAAGGACTTCAAAACAAGATTTATTATCATTATCTTGTTTCTCCCCATTCATTATTCCCTTCTCCTCAGCTGGAAGTGAGTCAGGACCCCCAGGCACTTTCCCTGTGGCTCCCAGAGATCTGGAGGAGCCTGATGAGCCTGACTGTGTGCTTTGCCATTTTCTGCCTTGCACAGTGGCTGCAGAGCTCTGAGCACCCCAGAGTTGCCCCAGGTTTGTGTAATCCACCTAAAGAGATGGAGCCAGGCAGGCAAAGGGCTGGGAATTCTGCAGCTGGTACAGATTGGTACCCATGGGCATCTTCCTTGTGGTGCTGCCTTGGGAGGCTGAGCTGGAGCAGAGGCTGGGCAGAGTCCCAGAATAAAGCAGGGATTTATTCAAAGCATCTCCTCCATGGATCCACCTTGGGCAGCACCAGAGCCCAGCCAGGGCTGCACCCAAGGTGAACCAAAATGGTCACAAAATGAACCCAAAATGAACCAAAATGGTCACAAAATGAACCCAAGATGAACCAAAATGGTCCCAAAATGCACGGCCGGGCACGGGGTCTCTCCCTGGGATCAGTTCTGCTCCATTTGCATCTTGCAGTTCATTGTCCCATTCCAGCTTTAGCCCATCCAGTCCCATCCTTGTTTTTCTCTCTCCAGCCCACGGGGTTTGTGCTCCTGGGCTGAGATTTGGATCATTTGTCCTTGGTGCCCAGCTGGAGCAGGAATTGTTTTGTGTCCCTGCTCTGTGCACAGAGCTCAGCATCCCCTGATGTGAAGCTCAGACCCACACACTAAAGCAGCACAGAATCTGAAAAACAGAAAAACCAAAACCTGAGGCATCCCTGGCAGCCCCAAGCCCCCAGCTCCCTCTGGCTGCAGTGCACTGGAACATTTTCAGAGGCACCACGTTGGGCTGGCACCCGGGAGGCTGCGAGGGCAGCGAGAGGTTGTTCATTAATCCCCATTTGTATCAGCAGGACAAACCTCCCACATCCCCAGGCTGAGCCCTGCTCTCAACTGTAAAGGTTTTTTTTTTTTTTTTGGGGACTACAATAGGTTTAGAGAGAATTCTGTTCCAGAATCAGAGCATAACATTCAAACTTTTTTTCACCCCTAGAACAAACTGTGAAAGAGGGAACTGCAGAGAGATTTCTGTACCTGACTTTACTTCAAAGGGCAGAGCTCAGCCCAAAGCCCACAGCAGACTTGGGCTCATTGATTGCCAAGGGCAGAACGTTCTTAATGCATTGGTATTAAACAAACAGATGGGAAACCAAGCCGAGATTTAAATTTCTGTTGAGATAATGTCGAAAGTTTATTGACCCAAGGGTGCTGGTGATTGAGTTAAGTGTTCCACATCAATAGCTGTGGCCAGGCCTTTTGTAGGACACTGAGGAATGGGCTCAATATTTTGAGGCCTCGGTTGGAAGTAAATTTTAAGGCCTAACAGCAAATGTGCTTTGTTTGGTCCACTGGGAACCTGTCCTTAGAGAGAGTTTAGCCCCTGCTTTCCTCCAGCCCAGGGGCAGGGAATGTCCTCCTGAGGACAGGGAACGTTCCAGGGTGCCAAGGAAATTCAAAACAAGATTTATTATCATTATATTGTTTCTCCCCATTCATTATTCCCTTCTACTTCTCTCTGAGCACAGGATGCTGATTTGTGGGGGAAAAACCAACTAACTCTACAACTTGTAAAAGTTGTAAAGCTGGAATGTTTATTACAGCACTGGACACATGCGGGGAGCATTTTTCTTAAAGGACTTGTGCACCTTTGGGAATTTTTGAATTTTTTAAATCTCCCCTTGCTTGTACATAAGCCTAGAGTTTCACAGTAGGTTCATGCAGATTTGTTTTACTGTCTTTGTGTTACAACTTGTAACTAGTCTTGGTAAAGAGAGAATTCTCTCTGGGCATCTTGTCTGTCTCTTGCTTTCTTTTCAAAGTTTAAGGGACCCCTCATCTTTTTAGCTTGGAGGTTTGTGTCACTGTCACATTTTCTGAAAAATCCTTTTGCCAGGATTTCTTCTCCTGGGAAGGCTGAGAAGCCTCAGAGAAAAATGAAAACAATAATTATCTGATTGCTTCTCCTGTGTTTTGCTGCTTTGGAATGTGGTTGGAGATTGTTTACCCAACATGTGAATTGTTTCTACTTAATGACCAACCACAGTCCAGCTGTGTCAGGATTCTGGAGAGTCACAAGTTTTTAATTAGTATCTTGTTAAGCCTTCTGCAAGTATCCTTTCTCTATTCTTTAGTATAGTTTTTAGTTTAGCATAATAAATATAATATAATATAATATAATATAATATAATATAATATAATATAATATGGTAATAATATAGCAATAATATAGCAATAATATAGCAATAATATAGCAATAATATAATATAATATAATATAATATAATATAATATAATATAATATAATATAATATAAATATAATACAATATAAATATAATACAAGCTGTTTAAGAACATGGAGTCAGATTCATCATTTCCTTCCTGCCATGGGTGGACCCTGAAAATACCACAGGTTTGTATTCTTATTTTTGGCTTAGGTAGTTTTGTGAGCACAGAAGAGTTAACAGACTAAACAGGTTAAAACAGCACATTTCATCTATGCTAGCAAGCCACAAACTTAATAATTCAAAGTGGCACATTTCACCTAAATCCAAAAAGGCTTTCTACCCTGTTAAATTTCCACTCTGTTTCAGTGCTGGGCAGGGCCAGCAGTGCCACACACAGCTCCTGTAGCCACATTTCTCTTCACAGAAAAATGCAAGAATATTTCTGAGATTCTTCCCAAGAATATTTCTGTGGTTCAGAGAACGTGAAACCCAGAAATATTCCTGGGAAGAATTGTGCCTTGCTTTTCTCTGCGAGGAGAAGTGTGGCTACATTGCTCCAATATAGGCAGCAGGAATTGTTCTCCTGGCTGGACCCTGCTGGCAGCAGGACATCCTGCTGGACACACCATTCCCCATCCCAGTCTCTCCCTGTTAGCTGGGAATGGGAGCTCCTCTGTCCCTGGGCACAGATTTATTGAGGAGATGAGGTGGCCCCAGAGCCCATCCTGCAGGAATGAATTGGCTGCTGCTCTAAAGGCAGAGCAGCAACAGTGTGAGAGACATTATCTGCTGTCCTGCTTGGATTAAGAATTCATGAGGGCAGAAATCATTCCACGGGCTTTGTTTTGCTTTAAGTCATACTTTTATACAAATGGTCTGAGGAGAGAGGCTGATTAATGACAGGGGAGGGTGAGCTCACAGACAATCCGTCTCTTCATTAGCTCATCCGTGCCACCCTGCAGGACAGGGCAGTGAGAGCAGAGCAAAATGTCACATTCACATTCTCTGAAAAATCCCTTCCGCCAGGATTGTTCTCCTGGGAAGCTGAGAAGCCTCAGAGAAAAGGAAAACAATTCTTGTCTCATTTGCTTCTCCTGTGTTGTGCTCATGTGGAATGTGTCTGGAGATTGTTTATCCACAGTTGATTGTTTCAGTGGATTCTGCTGTGAGTTGTTTTCACTCTTTGGCCAATCAGGGCCAAGCTGGAAAGAGTCAGGAGTTTTCATTATTATCTTTTTAGCCTTCTGTAATTATCCTTTCTGTATTCTTTAGTATAGTTTAGTATAGTATTCTTTAATATAATATAGTATTATAAAATAATAAATCAGCGTTCTGAGAACATGGAGCCAGATTCACCATCCCTTCCTGCCATGGGGCACCCCACAAATCCAATACAGCACAAACAGCAAACACTGCAGCTCCTGCCTGGGGCTCTCTCCTGCTCCCTGTGTCCCCTGGCTTTGCAAGGAGCACAGATTTCTGCAGGAAGCTGGAGAAGCAGGACTGGGGATATCAGTATGCAGGAAGGAATCAGAGCAATGAATCTGCCACCAAATGAGAATGGCAGGAATAATTGATTCCAAAGGAGGAACACAGCAAACAAAGCCCACAAACTTCTTTCTGCAGAACGTTCTTGCTTCCAAAACCACCATTTGGAAACTGCATTTCTCAAAAAAAGGAGAGGGGAGAGTGTGATGGTGTGAGCTCAGCTAAGACCTTGACTTTGTGGAGGAGCTGGCAAAAAGTCCATGAGGTTCTTCCTTAGGAGGGTGGGCAGGGACTGGCACAGGGTGCCCAGAGCAGCTGGGGCTGCCCTGGATCCCTGGCAGTGCCCAGGGCCAGGCTGGGCTTGTGTCACTGTAGGACACAAAAGAACAGAAGCTCACACCGCTGCTCTCAAGGTGAAGAAGAAAAGGGAAGATCATTTTCTGACTCTAATATTTATAGTTTTCTAAAAGTGACAGTGGATTGGAGGGTGACAGTGCCACCTTTCCAATGACACTGGACAAACCAACGGTCCATCAAATTTCTCCTCCTCTATACAGGAATGCAAAACAATGAGTTATTCACAGAAAGTGTGTGGAAAGTTTGCTACAGGAATGTAAACATCAGAAGGCTTAGAAAATCTTAATAAATCAGGGTGACACTGGACAGGGCTGGGAGGTGTGGGATGAGAGATGGGATGGAATGAGAGGAGTTTTGAGGTCCCTTCCAACCCAACCCATTCAGGGATTCTTTGACTTGGAGGGCTGAATGTGGGATCTGGTTTCTGAGAGATTGAGGTGGGAGAAAAGAGCAGGAGGAGGAAGAGGAGATGGAGGGAGCTGCAGATCTCCAGCAGCCCTGAGAGAGGAAGGGCCAAGCTGCAGGGCAGACAGCAAGAGAACTTTGAGGAAGGTTGTAACACAATGAGGGGAGAGGGAAAGCAGGAGATAATCCCCAAACCAGAGCCAGTGGGTCAGGAAATCTCCACTGCAAAGGGCTGCAGACACACTGAGAGGGCAGGACAGAGGGACAGGGCTGGTGGAAAGGTTTCACAGCTTCCAAAACCTCACAGCCTGGGAGCCCACATTATCCTCCAGGCTGGTGAGAAATGCTGCATCATCTCCATCCCAACGGGGCCAGGGCAGCTGATGCTCCTCACACAGGGTGGCTGAATTCTGAATTCCCTACAAAGCAGGATAATCAAAAGTGATCTTTGCAGCTCAGAGGCAGCAGCTGAACGACCACAAGGGAAGCCAAAGGCAGATATTAGCTCTCTGATTTAAAATTAAAACAATTGATCAATTGTCCTTGCTGGAATTAATAGCAAAACAAATAGGCCTGCAATATTAAACTGAAATTCACTGCCTGCATCTGGCTGGATCCAAATGTATAGGGTCTCTCAGGACAGGGCTGGATATTTATTATGGCTGAATGAATTGGATTTTTGCACATAAAATGCAGATATTGGGCAATTTGAAAAGTAAAGGTCATTCTGTATGGAATGGGGGGTTTTGGATTTATTTTTTTGAAGTGTGTGGATTTGGAGTTTCTGAGCTGGTCAAGCTCAGAGCAGCAGAGGGCACAGGGAGGAATGGCAGTGGGGTCTGGAGGGAAGGCTGGGGAATTTCAGTCATTTTTATGCTGCAATTAAAGAAACTGCAGCTTCTGAGCTCTGGCTGGGGACGGGGGGCTCTGGTGTTGGGTGTGACCAGCTCCTCATGGGCTCAGCCTGAGCCCTGGGGCAGAGTTGTTTGGGATTTGGGATGGAATTGGGATTGAGTTCCCCTTCCCGGTCCCTGGGTGAGTCTGTGCTCCCTGGGGTTACCTGGCCTGAGCTCACCTGGGACAGCAAAGGCAGCACAAGGGATGTGGCCAAGCCCTGCTGAGCATTGGGAAGGGGCAGAGAGGAGCCCCAGCACCCCAGAATCCCAGAATCCCAGGCTGCTCTGGGTTAGAGGAGCCCCAAACCCCCCAGTGCCACCCCTGCCATGGCAGGGACACCTCCCAGTGTCCCAGGCTGCTCCCAGCCCTGGCCTTGGACATCTCCAGGGACACCCCCAGCTGCTCTGGGAACTCCATCCCAGCCCTGCCCACCCTCCCAGGGCAGAATTTCTCCCCAGTATCCCACCTCACCCTGCCCTCTGGCAGTGGGCAGCATTCCCTGTGCCCTGTCACCCCCTGGGGAACGTGGGGCTCACTGTGGCACCAAAAAGCCTTTTTTGGGGTGAACAGCAATGGGAACCTCGGGGAAATGTTTGGGTTCAGCAGAACAAAAAGCAGCAGAATGTCCCTGCAGAGCCTTTGGATGGAATCAGACAAGGAGGAATAATCAGCCAGGCCTGGCTTATTCCCTGTGCAATTCCCTGTGGATTTAACCCCTCCTTCACCCTCCTGCTGCTCCAAGCTGTGCCCTGTGCTTCCTGCAGCACCCAGGAGCTGCCCAGGCCTGGATTCCCCAGGATTTGGGTGCAGGGCTCCAGCAGGAACTTCCAGCCTGGAATCAGCTCCTCACTTCCAGCCGGAGACTTTTGGTCTGTGTTTAACAATGTGTTTCATTGCAAATTCCGTGTTTGTCTTTAAATGACAATTGAAAGATGTTTCATAATGAGCCAGCTCTGAATGAAAATACAAATGACTTCCCCTGAAGGACCTTGATATGAAACATTTCATCTGGAGTGCAGGGAATCGCTTATTTGCTTTTCTTTGCCTTAAACAGATCAGCAAAATGAAGATGAGTTAATAAAATGGTTTTGATTCTGCCATTTTTTTTAATAAAAAATTCTGGCACTTGCAAAATGCTGCAAATACCCCAGCTCTACTGCATTTACCAAAGACAGTTCCTAGGGATTTTTCAATTCCAGATGCATTTCCTCCTTCCTGCTCCTCAACTCCATAAATCAGAGCTTGTCCATCTCTCAGAGCTCCCTCGTGGTGACTCGGAGGAGTCTCAGGGATGAGGTTTCCCTGTGTGCCGTGGGAGGAGAAGTGGCTTTGCCGTGCAGGACAAGTTTTGAGCTGCACCCAGCCATAAAGAGCAGGGGATTCTGAGCTGGGGCAGGTGTGGGGCCAGGGTTGCCATGGCTGAATGTGCATTTCTCTGGCAGAGGGAAGGGGATCATGTGTATAAATGTTAATATAAATGTTTACATTTATACACATGATCCAATATAAATCAGGTGTCCCTTTTTTATCACCCTGACTGTGGCTGGCTCCTAAACCAGCTTGGTGAGACAGATTTTTATAAACAGGGCCTGGCTCTCTTCTGAAGGGGGAAATCTGGAAAGCTCCAGAACTGGGGGGGATTAATACACCAAGAAGGTTCCTAATTGGGGAGTTCTTGTCAGATATGCTAATTTACAGAATCTGTAAAAATTGTACATCTTTGTGTTCTCCACCTGACGAATTTGTGCACCTGAGGATCCTCATAGCAATGTATCCCTTTCAGTTCTTTTTATTTTACCTTTTAGCCTTTTTATTTTACCTTTTTAGCCTTTTCATTTTACCTTTTCAGCCTGGCTGGTGTCACTAGGAGCAGAGTAAAAGGCCCCAGGGAAGGCAGAGGGTGCCGTGCCCTGCAGTGACCTTGGGAAGGAGAATTAACTTCTCTCCTAGCCCAGAGTGCCCAGGAGCTGCCAGGAGGAGAGGACACCGAGCAGCAATGATTGCTCTTTAGTTCACAGCCCGCACCCAGAGCCTCAGGCAGCACATGAAATATTCATTGCAACACTTCAAAGCTCCCCGTACTGCTCCAGGAAGCTCAGCAGCATCCCGGGCCACCAGGGCCGTGCTGGGAGCTGCCTCTTCCCAGCCCTGC